>NW_024070209.1:86315339-86573564 GCF_014754425.2 Oryx dammah | reverse complement strand
TGGTTTTAGAAAAGGCAGAGGAACCAGAGATCAAATTGCCAACATCCGCTGGATCATGGAAAAAGCAAGAGAGTTCCAGAAAAACATCTATTTCTGCTTTATTGACTATGCCAAAGCCTTTGACTGTATGGATCACAATAAACTGTGGAAAATTCTGAAAGAGATGGGAATACCAGACCACCTGACCTGCCTCTTGAGAAATCTGTATGCAGCTCAGGAAGCCACAGTTAGAACTGGATATGGAACAACAGACTGGTTCCAAATAGGAAAAGGAGTCCGTCAAGGCTGTATATTGTCACCCTGCTTATTTAACTTCTATGCAGAGTACATCATGAGAAACGCTGGCCTGGAAGAAACATAAGCTGGAATCAAGATTGCCGGGAGAAACATCAATAACCTCAGATATGCAGATGAGACCACCCTTATGGCAGAAAGTGAAGAGGAGCTAAAAAGCCTCTTGATGAAAGTGAAAGAGGAGAGTGAAAAAGTTGGCTTAAAGCTCAACATTCAGAAAACGAAGATTATGGCATCTGGTCCCATCACTTCATGGGAAATAGATGGGGAAACAGTGGAAACAGTGTCAGACTTTATTTTTGGGGGCTCCAAAATCGCTGCAGATGGTGACTGCAGCCATGAAATTAAAAGACGCTTACTCCTTGGAAGAAAAGTTATGACCAACCTAGATAGTATATTCAAAAGCAGAGACATTACTTTGCCGACTAAGGTCCGTCTAGTCAAGGCTATGGTTTTTCCTGTGGTCATGTATGGATGTGAGAGTTGGACTGTGAGGAAGGCTGAGCACCGAAGAGTTGATGCTTTTGAGCTTTGGTGTTTGAGAAGACTCTTGAGGGTCCCTTGGACTGCAAGGAGATCCAACCAGTCCATTCTGAAGGAGATCAACCCTGGGATTTCTTTGGAAGGAATGATGCTAAAGCTGAAGCTCCAGTACTTTGGCCACCTCATGTGAAGAGTTGACTCATTGGAAAAGACTCTGGTGCTGGGAGAGATTGGGGGCAGGAGGAGAAGGGGACGACCGAGGATGAGATGGCTGGATGGCATCACGGACTCGATGGATATGAGTCTGAGTGAACTCCGGGAGGTGGTGATGGACAGGGAGGCCTGGCGTGCTTCGATTCATGGGGTTGCAAAGAGTCGGACACGACTGAACGACTGAACTGAACTGAACTGAAAAAAGCCAGACCCAAAAGGACAAAAATTGTAAGAATGCATTCACATGAGGCACTTATATTCATATAGAAAGTAGAATTTTTAAAAATAATTTTATTTATATTTGGCTGCACTGGGTCTTTGTTGCTTTGTGAGGGCTTTCTCTAATGGGGGCAATTGTGGCCAGTGGGCTTCTCATTGCAGTGGCTTCTCTTGTTGGGAAGCAAGAGCTCTAGGGTGCACAGGGCTTCAGCAGTTGTGGTGCATGGGCTTCGCTGCTCTGTGGCATGTGGGATCTTCCTGAACCAGGGATTGAACCCGTGGCTCCTGCACTGGCCGGCGGACTCTCATCCACCACACCACCAGGGAAGTTCAGCAAGTAGAATGGTTTTTACAAGAGATTGCTGGGAGGGAGGAACAGGGAGCTAGTGTTTAACGAGATGATAAAAAGTTCTGGAGATGGATGGTGACAATGTTTGCATAATGCTGTAAATGTGCACTTGAAAATGGTTCAAATAGTGAATTTTAGCTGATGTATATTTTACCACATGCAAAAAAAGATACATTAATCTAACAAAACCTTTAGATCTTTCAGTTTAAATACAGGGATTAGCAAGACAAGTTAAATGATAATGTGAAGACACATGAGAGAAATGTAGAATGTGGGACAGTCTACAAGAAAACTAGCCTGGACTTTGAAAAGTTTGTGTCATGGGGGAAAAAGGTGGAGGAGTTGTTCGAATCAAAAGAGACTAAAAACACACAATAACCAACTCTAATGCACACATTTAATAGGATCCTGCACCAAAAATAAACAACCAAATTAAGAGACTTATGGACTAGATATTAAGTGATATACAGAATTGATGTTAGTTTTCTTAGGTCTGAATATGGTATTGTGGTTATGTTAGAAAATGTGGACACTTTTAGGAGCTACATGCTGCAGTATGCTGAAATATCTAGGCGTGAAGTGTTTCTACAACACACATCAAATGATCCAGAGAGAAACAAAGTGTCACCTACCTGTAGAGGAGGATGGAGCAAATAGGGCAAAAGGGAAAAAAATTGTTGAATCCTAGATGATGGGTGAACACTTTAGACTTCTTCCCATTTTTCTGTATGTTGAAAACATTAAAAAATATATATATATTTATCTGTCTGTGTGGGGTCTTAGATGCGGCATGTGGGATCTACTTCCCTGACCAGGGATTGAACCCAGGACCTCTACAGTGGGAACCTGGAGTCTTAGCCACTGGACTACAAGGGAAGTGGCTGTAGAATACATTCCTTAAATTAAAAAAAATAATAATTTATTTATTATTATTTTATGTTTCGGCTGTACTAGGTCTGGGTTGCTGTGCGGGGGCTTTCTCTAGTTGCTGGGAGCAGGGGCTTCTCATTGCCACTGTTTCTCTTGTTCTGGAGCTCTGGGTTCCAGGGCGCGTGGGCTCTGTAGCTGTGGCCCGCAGGCTCTGTTGTTTCAAGGCATGTGGGATCTTCCTGGACCATGGATGGAACTGAGTCCCCTGCATTGGCAGGCAGATTCTTATTCACTGGGCCACCACCAGGGAAGTCCCTGTTGAAAATACTGTTAATAAAAAGTTGGAAGAGAAAAGTTGCAGCTGTGCAGTGAAAGGAGCTGTGTGACCTTGGGCAGTCTCCTTGCCTCTCGGGCCTTCAGTTCAGTTCAGTTCAGTCGCTCAGTCGTGTCCGACTCTTTGCGACCCCATGAATGGCAGCACGCCAGGCCTCCCTGTCCATCACCAACTCCTGGAGTTCACTCATACTCCCGTCCATCGAGTCGGTGATGCCATCCAGCCATCTCACCCTCTGTCGTCCCCTTCTCCTCCTGCCCCCAATCCCTGCCAGCATGTCTTTTCCAATGAGTCAACTCTTCGCATGAGGTGGCCAAAGTACTTAGTCTCAACCTAAGAACAGGGCTGAAAACACCTACTTTCCCACTGTCTGGATTAAAGTGTAAATCGCCTGGTCCAGCGGCTACAGGGTAATCGCCATTAGTATTATTATGACAGTCTGCAGCATGATGTCAGCTATATATGGAGGCGTGAGCGGCATCGGGAAACTCACTTGAGCTCCCTGGGTGAGCCGACCCTTAGTGATGCTGCCTAGGGGTGGAGCGAGCGAGGGGCGGGGTAGATGTCACTACGCCGCATCTCAGGCGCCTCCAGGCGGAAAAAAAAGTGCGACTTCTGGGGGGCGTGGCCACTGGGAGACGGGCGGCGGAAGCGGGGTGAGGCTTGCGGTGGCCGGCGTGGGATCGCAAAGCTATGAATGAGTACGGCCTCCCGGAAGTTGGGGGCGGAGCCTCCGTGTGAGGACCAGTCGCAGAGTAGCTGTCAAAACGGGCGCTGAAGCGAAAAGGGGGAAGATCCCAGCGCTTGGCGGCTGCCGGGAGCATCCTCTCTTCCGGGGATTGGGCCGGACCTGGTCCCGCCGGGGCCCTTTCCCTCTACAGTACCCAGGGAAAGAGACGGACGGGGCCACTGCAGACCAGAACCTTGATCCGGATGTGTGACCCCTCGGCGGGGCCACGTAGCCTTCGGCCCTTTCTTCCTCCTTTGTAAAGTGAGAGCAGTAAAAACCCGATGTAGGAGGAAGTCGGGACAAGCCGGAATGACTCAGAGGTGGGAGGAGGGGACGGTGAGGAAGGCGGCTTACCGTCCCCCACCTCCACCACCACTGCCTCGTGGCTGTTCAACAGAAAATGAAGTCACAGCTTCTGGCTCTAAGTGCCTTTATGGTGCCCGTGCACAGACTATATAGCAGGAACTTATAAAAAAAGCACATGGTGCCTGGGGCAGCAACCAAAAGGAGCAGGTCGGATATGGATTACCCGAAATCGGAATGTGAGTCTGGTATCAGAGGATACAAGGACTCCTCGATAGTTTTGTTAGTTTTATGGCTGATAAAGCTATGATCACATCTGTCAATAAAAATACCCATTTTCTGGAGGTACATGCTGACGGGGAAATTGACAATGTCTGTGAGTTGCTTTCAAACACATGATTGAGACCAAAGTTTTAGTTGTTGCTTTGTCTAAGAGATATAATGGTCGCTGATCTTTCTTCTCAGGCTTAGAGAATACTTTAAACACAGTATACAGTACTCTAAGAAATAGACCTCTGTGGGGAGGGTATCTTCCCTACCCCCACCTCTTAAAAGTATTATATCTAGAAAAGACATTGTACAAACTCCAAGCCTCACTCAGTGACAGCCCTGAGTGTGTGCGCTGTTAGAGCTTATCCTGGTTAATCATTTCTTTCCTGGATCTCATCAGTCATTTCCGGCGTTTTGCCACATGCAGGGCAAAAATCTATGGCAAATTTGAAAGGCCAAGTGTAAAGTAAAATTAAAATGTTACTAAGTGTATGTCTCCACCATCACCCCAATGGAGGTTTTCAACCTCCTCTTCAAGCTCTTTGAGGCCCAATAAGCAGTAAATGGGCTTATTTGGGCTTCCCTGGTGGCTCAGACGTAAAACGTCTGCTTGCAGCGCGGGAGACCGGGGTTCGATCCCTGCGTTAGGAATATCCCCTGGAGAAGGAAATGGCAACCCGCTCCAGTACTCTTGCCTGGAAAATTCCATGGACGGAGGAGCCTGGTGGGCTACAGTCCATGGGGTCGCAAAGAGTCGGACACAACTGAACGACTTCACTTTTAAAGCAGTAAATGAAGTCAGAGTTATTCAATCATTCTCTGAACTTTTTCTCTGAATCTTCGCTCAGTTTGCAATTTTAAAAACAGTCTACGTTGAGGACGAGATTTCAGGGGGAAACTTCACCAAAGACTCTCTCTCTCTGTTATCAGCTTGAAGGTTTACAATGGACTTCGTATTGTTCATGAATGACCTCATTTAGTCTTCTCATTTTATTAGAAAGCCCACAGCTTAGATATGGCTGCAAGCCCATTTCACCAGCGAGGGGACAACAGATGACGTGTCCAAGGGACACAGCCATTGCACCCCGGGGACCCTGTAGTTCCGCGGCCCTAACCGTTAGGCGGTCACCACCGGCCAGCCCCCTCCTTTGCCGGACCTCAGGAACCTGGCACCCCCACCCGGGTACACACACGTATCCAGATCGCCGCAGCCACATCTCCCTCACAGCCAGGGGCGTTTTATGGGCCTCCGTATCAAGCTCATCTGCAAAAACCATTTACGCGGAACCGAGAGCCGGGTTCCAGAGAGGTCTTCAGAGAGGTGGGGCTCCGCGGGGGTGGGGAATTCGCTCCCGCTCGCGGGCTGGCGGGCTCCAATCGCATTGCTTCATTCAATCCCAAACCGTCCCGGGGACGCGCGCGAGAGCTCGCGCGCCCGCTAGGGCGCACGGAGCGCGCAGGGGCTGCAGCCTTTGTGCGACTAGGCCCTCGGCGAGGCGGGCGGCGGCGCCCGCGGCCCCCCAGAGGCCTGGAAGGGGCAGGTGCCGGGGGGTCCCGGTAGGGCAGGGACTGGGGTCAGCCTGTGCTCCCGCGCTGCGCTTGAATCTGTGTGGGGTGGGCGGGGGCAGCCGGGATCCAGCCAATGGGGAAGTGTCCCCGCCCACTGGGCCGGGGCCCGGAGCTTTAAATATTTCCCAGCGGGTCCGTGCAGAGGCTCTCGGGACTCGCGCGCAGCCCCATCGCACTGACCTTCTCGCCACGATGCTCTCCGTCCGCGTCCCGCTCGCCACCATCGCTGACCCGCAGCAGCAGCAGCTCTCGCCCCTGAAGGGGCTCAGCCTAGCTGACAAGGAGAACACTGTGAGCGCCGCGGGGGGCGGGGGCAAGGCGGCGGGGTCCTGTGGGTGGGTCGGTGGGGGCGCGGGCAGGCCTCTGACCACGCGCCTCCCTGCAGCCCCCTTCCCTCAGCGGGACCCGCGTGCTGGCCAGCAAGACCGCGAGGAGGATCTTCCAGGAGCCCTCCGAGCCGGTGAGTAGGTGGGCTGCGGCGGGGGCGCCCGGCGAGGGGGCGCTGCAGGCAAGACGGTGCGGGCGGAGGCTGCTTGGCGCCAAAGCCTCATTGTCTGCTCTCAAACCCTACCCACCTCTCCCGGGCGCGCGCTGCTTTCCCGCCAAAGTCTGTTCCCTCCCCAACACCACTGCACTTCTGGACATTTCCTATTTCCCTATACTCCTATAGAATCCAAGTATGACAACCGACATATTCAGCCCCATGAAATTTCTGATCATTGGAGGTATTCTGCTTGAAAAAAAAAAAAATGACAGTTTCATGGTTCGCCCTATACTTAACTTTTTTTTTCCCTTACTTTTTCTCCCCCAACAGAACCCTAAGCTATCTGCCCCCAGTGTGGAGGACGAACCACTTCTGAGAGAAAACCCCCGCCGCTTTGTCATCTTTCCTATCGAATACCATGACATTTGGCAGATGTATAAGAAAGCTGAGGCTTCCTTTTGGACAGCTGAGGAGGTAATCAGATGCAGCAACTAGGAGACTTAAAAGACCCTTTGCCCATTGCCTCTCTAGAGGAAGACTCCAGCCGGGCCAGCTATAACATGTTTGAAATATGCTTTGCTGCCCTCCCTGTCCCTCTTTGGAATGGTTGTTCACTCAGGACGTGAGATGTTCAAATTGGCAGAATATGTGAGGAGTATATAAATCAGGTGGTGCTAGTAGACTTATTAAAGTTGAACAATTAGGCGTATGTGTGAGGGTCCTGCCGGCTTGAACCCTTTGTGAACTTTTGTATTTCAGGTGGACCTTTCCAAGGACATTCAGCACTGGGAAGCCCTGAAGCCTGAGGAGAGATATTTTATTTCCCATGTGCTGGCTTTCTTTGCAGCAAGTGATGGCATAGTAAATGAAAACTTGGTGAGTTCCCCCCATCTGCCCCCCTCCCCCAGAAAAAGTACCTTTATTCAAGATTTACGAGAGAACTAACAATTCTCCTTTTTGTCTTTTAAAATTTTGCACACTGAATGGGTATATATATATATATATATCTGTAAACCAGGGTTTATATTCTATGGCATTTTCTGTTCTATAGTGTACTTTGCAGTTATTTCTTCCTTATCGTATTTTTTCCCTCAACTGTAGAGAAACAACGTTAAGACAATATTAAGTGATAGTAATAGATCCAGAACCCTAGTAACTATCTATTTGCTCTCTTTTTTGTGGCTTTGCTGTTTTTTTTCTTTATAACTGGTCACATATATGTCTTGAGTGCATCCTCCTTGGAATGAATGAAAATGAATTACTGTGTCTAGCTTATAATGATACAAAAAAGGAAGTGTGAGGCAACCAGTGTTCATTGATTGAATTGCTGCTGGTAGATTTTCCTTAAACTGATCTTTGTGTTTTACCACTAGGTGGAGCGGTTTAGCCAAGAAGTTCAGATTACTGAGGCTCGTTGTTTCTATGGCTTCCAAATTGCCATGGAAAACATACATTCTGAAATGTATAGTCTCCTCATTGACACTTACATTAAAGATTCCAAAGAAAGGTGCGTATTTGGGTGGTGATATGCCAACATATTTAGGAATACTAGTTGTTACTTTTTGAAATTGTATAGGGATAGGAAAATGACTCTAAAATGAGCAAGTCAAAGAAATTCCTAGCACCCATGGTCATGTCTGCTCTTAAGAACAGGCCTAAATGCACTTTACTAGTCAGTTGTTAAAAACAGTTATAAGGTTACTCCATCCTTTTAGAGCTGGAAACATACTAATGAACATCCAATCTAATGCCTTCTGAAAAAACATTCCAAGAGACTGTCTGATGAGCTAAAACTTAGGTTTGATAGTTTTCACATCTGGCAAATCTGTCAACCTACAGTGTGAGGCTGGTGCAGGGTGGAGTGGGTAGAGGATGCAAAGTTGAAGATAAAACCAGCCTCGTAAGGGGCTTGCAACATAATATAGAACTAGGAATATAAGTGGAGGAATTACATAATAAATAGCACAGAGGCAGCAGTGAACCATGAAATTAATTCAGGCACACAGCAATTTGCCTGAAATGATAGTATATATTGGGGGATAACAGAGAAGAAATGTAAGTAGCGTAGGGACTATTTTACATTGTCAGGATTGACTGGAGAGGAGGGGAGCACTAGAAATAGGCGTTTGAGTAGTCTGGATACTAAGGTCAGCTTCAGGACAAGAGCCTGTGTAGAACAGAAGTGGTGAAGCTGAGGAATAGCCTTTTGTAGATGATGTGGAAGAAAGTGAAGAGGGAAAATGAGTGGTGACTTGGAAGGCCAGCAGGATGGAGGAAACTCTGCGGGTGTGGAGGGTGGGGTTGTAAAATGATTTGAACATGTTTGCAGACAGAAATGAAAAAAAGATAGTAAAGGTAGGGCATGATTGGAGTAGATTACCAGAAGGGAGGGATCAGAAAGGCCAGATGGTTGAGCTTTGAAAGCTAGGGAGAGGCAAGACCCAGGTTGACAAGGAAAGAGAATAAAAGGAGCCCAAGGTCTGATGAAAACAAGCTCACTGGGACAGGCTGGGGAATCTCTGGACTCCCAAAGTAGGCACAGGGAGGAAGAGGGTATGATCTGAACTTGAAACCAATCAATGCTCTTGATATAACAGACTGAGGTTGTGGGGCTCAGTATGAACTAATGAATACCTAAATTTTATTAACATAAACCAAATGGATTTTTGATATTTTTTCTAAAACATTGGAGGGAAAAGCAAGCTAGGAAAAAGGAAATATTTCAGTTTGAATCCCAAATTGGTCTTGGTCCCAGTGCTCTTACCTAGAAGCTGATACTAGAAGTCTTTGCTAGAATGAGTGATCATCTGTGTGTGCCTACCAGGGAATTTCTCTTCAATGCCATTGAGACGATGCCTTGTGTGAAGAAGAAGGCAGATTGGGCCTTGCGCTGGATTGGGGACAAAGAAGCTACATATGGTAAGGGACTTTGGCCCTACTTACCCCTGAGCTTCATTTTCTAAGTGATGTTACTGGTTTGTTCCTATGAACACAGGCAGATACTCACAGAAATATTTTGTTTTTACCTGTAGGAGAACGTGTGGTAGCCTTTGCTGCAGTGGAAGGTATCTTCTTTTCCGGTTCTTTTGCATCTATATTCTGGCTCAAGAAACGAGGACTGATGCCTGGCCTCACGTTTTCCAATGAACTTATTAGCAGAGATGAGGTGGGTCTAATTCAGATAATAGGCTGACCTACACCCCAAACACCTACAACCCCGTGTTCACTGAAGGGAACCCAAGATGTGAGATTGCCTTAAATGTACATTTAACATGTGGGTTCAACCAGAGGCATCTTGGCAGAGAATGAAATAATTTGCTGAAATTATTTTGCTCATGTTCTCAGTATACATAGGTATTTCCCTATGTATGGAATTTTTTTTTAGGGGAAGTAATATCATTTCTACCTGGTCTTCTGTGTGATCCTTCTGTACTTCAAAATTAGTTGGCGAACATCTCTGAATCCATTCAGGTCCAGTATGTCTTTGAATGCACTTGGATTAAAATGCCAAAGAGGAAAGTAAAGGTGCCCAGATGTTCTGTATAACTCCCATCAGCATTATTTGTGTGTGTGTGTTCTCAGTCATGTCTGACTCTGTGACCCTGTGGACTGTGTAGCACACCAGGCTTCTCTGTCCGTGAAATTTTGCAGGCAAGACTAGAGTGTTGCCATTCCCTTCTTCAGGGGATCTTCCTAACCCAGGGATCGAACCTGCATCTCCTGCATTGGCAGGTGAATTCTTTACCATTGAGCTGCCAGGGAAACCACTCCCAACATTCAGTTCAATTTAGTTCGGTTCAGTCGCTCAGTCACGTCCGACTCTTTGCGACCCCATGAATCGCAGCATGCCAGGCCTCCCTGAATGCACTAAGACTTGCAGACTTGATTCACTTGAAATTGCATTACTATTACTGATTTCCCAGACATTAGGTTATAGATCTAAAAACTAACCAGCCTATTCAGAGTTTTGCCTTTCCTGCTGGAAGTAGTGGTGGTGAATGTTAAAGCTCAGGGCTGTAGGAAGGAAGAACGCTGAGAAAAATTTTCTCCCACTCCTTGGCAACCACAGAGGAGTGAGGACCAGACCTGTCTCGTGGGGCCCGAGCCTGCCTAGGTGACACAGCAGTTGAGTCATCTTCCCCTTGACTTTTGAAATGTCTGACCACACAGGATGTCTTACAAGAATGCCAGTCTAACACAGTTTCCTCTTCCACATTAATGATAGAATTCTACTGCTCTGTTGGTGACTTTAAACCTTTTTCTTCTAGGGTTTGCACTGTGACTTTGCCTGCCTGATGTTCAAACACCTGTTGCACAAACCTTCGGAACAGAGAGTAAAGGAAATAATCGTCAATGCAGTTAGGATAGAACAGGTGGGTAACACGGGGAGGCCTTGTGCTTACTAGAAGACCTCTTAATGCTTCCGTTTTATTGAGAAGCTATGCTCTGGCCCCTAGGAGTTCCTTACGGAGGCCCTGCCTGTGAAGCTCATTGGGATGAATTGCACTTTGATGAAGCAGTACATCGAGTTTGTGGCAGATAGACTTATGCTGGAGCTGGGCTTTAGCAAGGTAAAGTATTGTGGGTAGCCCTCTGGTTCTTTCTGAAACTGGTGTTCTGTGCTTATGTTTTACTATGAACCTTTTCAGGTTTTCAAAGTAGAAAATCCATTTGACTTTATGGAAAATATTTCACTGGAGGGGAAGACTAACTTCTTTGAGAAGAGAGTAGGCGAGTATCAGAGAATGGGAGTGATGTCAAGTCCGACAGAGAATTCCTTTACCTTGGATGCCGACTTCTAAGTGACCTGAAGACATGCTCTTACCTTGCTGATTTTTTTTTTCCTTCTCATCAAAAAAGAAAAAAATCAGCCACTTGAACCATATCAACGAGCTACACCCTGAATTGTCCATCATGTTCACTAATGGCATCTTTAGCACTGTGTAGCTACCTCAAAATCAATCCTGTTAATGCTAGTGGGGTCACCTAGATGGAAAGTAGTCAAAAGCTACTCGGGTTCTTGAAAGATCTTGTCTGTGTTTGACTTTTGCAAGCAGGCTAGCTGAACAGGACTTAACTTTGGGTCTTAACAGCCACTTTCTTGGCCTCCAAGTGTAAGGAATCCAGCAAGTTTGATCCCAAAAGATTATAGAGTAACCGCCACAAGGCTGTAGGAAGACATCAGACTCACTGCTTCTGAGCAGATTTTAAAGTTTACTTATGATTTGTATATAAAACTGGCACTTTACATACAAATAAACATAGTTTGAACTGTCAGGGTAAAGGCTTGATTTTACCTAAATTTGTTGGTTTCTGCACCAAATATAAAAGTATTCTATTTACCAGTAGTGGGAGTCAATTCAAGATTTACTAGGTGACCAGAGTAGGTTAAGCCTATGTAAATTAAGCATGTTATTTTTCTTTTTTTCTTGAATGAATTGAATTGAAGCGCTTTTTGACTCAATCCTGTGCATGCCTAGGTATTAATATCAGCCAGGTGGTGCCCTCTAGAACACAGGTTGGTGTCCTGCTCTAGAGCCCAGGTTGAGTATCTCAGGATAAGAGATGAGAGATCTCTAGGAACTAAAGTTCAGATCCAGGCTCACTGTAGGTAACCTGGGTGTGCGGGAGGGGCTGTATCATTTAGTTTCTCAAATTGTATGTTCCTCAACTTGGCAAGTTAGTTTGAAAGGTCCTTGAAGAGTCTTAGCAGGGATCCAAGATATAATATTAACACTGTAAGTTGGTTTTGAAATCACCCCTGAACGAAAGGACCCAGCTATATAAGATCTTTCTCCTATTAAGTGGTAAAGGCAGGACTGAAATATCCCCTCCTAAAAGTTGAGTGTTTATTCTGATTTTGTGAAATTTGTAAGTAGGTACTGTTGACTTAACCATTTATACTCTTAAATTAGAAAAGTTTTATACTATCTATGTTTTTTAAATATTATATCTGTAGTTTATACTTTGAAATAATTACCCAATATTACTTTCCAGTTCATAATTGAGTAGTTATCGTTCAGTGCAATGACTTCTAGGATTTGCTTAAACCTTAGCATCATCTGCTGGCTTCTTAAATGGCAATAGAAAACTAGTGTTATGTGAATAATTAATACATGTTCCACTCAAATATTAATTTCAGAAAAGAAAGTATAAACTTAATTGGTATATTTAATAGGGCTGGTTTGAATTAATCTGCCTTTTTATTCCTTCCTCCAAAAAAGGCAAGATGTAACATGGAAGGAAATAAGTGACACGCATCAATCTTTTGGCTGTTTGTTAACACATTGTATTGTGTGTTGGCTGACCACTGACCTGTCCCATTGTCGGTTGTCTTCATTGTATAAATGGTAAAATAGTTGATTTAAAATTTTCTGTAATATGGGATCCTTCTCTATCTTAAATTATTGTTGTAAAGTTAATCCAGATTGTATGGTCCTTAAACTTAGGCAACACAAAAATAAACACTTTAGCTGGCATGGTCAGGTACAGGTGGAAGTTGGAAGCAAATTTTAAGATTCTACCTCCCATTAGCTGTGTGATACAAGCATTAACTTCCACCAACTAGGATCCGGTTTCTTCATTTAAAGGGAAACAGATTTTGTCTAAAACGTCTCAAAATCCTAATATTGAGTACTGCACAAGTGTTCAGTGATTTCAATAAAACTGTTCTTGTGTTAGTTCCTTGGTAACATTTGTGTTTCAATCCAGGAAGAAAAAACTAGAGAGTATTTCATAAATATTGCGTAGGGGTTCATGTGCTTTCTGCAGTTCTGGGGAGGGGGCTTTATTGTGGCTGTTCTAGCACAAGGTGTGGGAAACGGGTTCACTGGAAAGGTGATGCCCCAAAGCATCTGCCGAACTGCATGCGGGTTTGGAAAACCAGGAGCAAGGGAGTTGAACTTGGCTCACAGTCTCAGGCGAGCCCCCTCTTGGGGCCTGAGTCTCCTGGACGAGGGTTTTGCTTTGCTGGCCCCCATCAGACTGTCCCTCTTTTACAGACATTTGCTGTCTGTAAATGCCCTTTCCTGGGGCAATCCCACTTCCCTTCACCTGTTCATCCTTAAACTAACAAATTACTCATTGTGTCCCCACTGGTGATGTACAGTCATTCATTGAGCAAATGGCGGTCTCCCCGCCGGGCACTGTTCGGATGTCAGAGGTGGGCCAGAGGACAAAGTCGTCCCTGTGAGGTTTAGGTTTACCCCTCAGGAGGAAGCTGGGTGCCTAAGTAAATCCCAGTTAGATGAGAGTGCAGTTCTGGAGCCAAACCAGGGGAGACAGCCGTGGGGATGCTGGTCGGAGGGTAGCATTTAGGAGTGTAGAGACACTGCTTTCCCTGGTGGAGGCGGGTTTGGGATGAGCCTTCCCAACTGCTTTTTCTCTGCTTCACTGCACTGAGATTCCTTCCCTGTACTCCTATGAAGAATGTTCACTTAGGAGGCACAGATTTTAGCCACTTCCTGTCTTGGAGCTTGGGCTTCCCTCGAAGCTCGGTGGTAAAGAATCTGCCTGCCAATGCAGAACGTAGATTCAATCCCTGGGTGGGGAATCCCATGGATAGAGGAGCCTGGTGAGATAGTCCGAAAAGTCACAAGAGATAACTATCTTATCACACAGCCTCCAAGGATTACGCCCTTGGAGTGGCTGGTGGATGCCATTGAATTTGTGCTGGCATTTGGAGTGGGTAGAATTGTGTTCTATGTCCTGAAGGAGTCTCAGTGGAGAGCTTTGCCTTTTATCCCCAAAGCACCATGATACCTCCAGGCAGCTAGCTGTGCTCTAAGGACCATCAACTATACCTCCAAGCAGGCAGCCCGAGGTCATGTTTTTTCTTGCGACCCACCTATGGTGGCTGCCCGAGCCCTCAGATACACCCCCCATTGAGTTTACCTTGGGAGAGTCTGAAACATTTGACATTGGGATGGACTTTATATGGTTCAAACCAGTGGTTTTCAGTGCTGGTGGGCATTATAATCACTCATGGGCTTTAAAAAACCTGGTAACCTGGATCCCACTTTCGGTTTCACTGGATGTGCTTTCTGATTGGGCTCCAGATGTACTGAGTCCCAGCACTTATGTAGGAGGCCCATTTAGTCACTCCTGATCCCTGGGATTCTGCTCCCTTGGTGTGGCCCAGCCCGGCTGCCATTAACAGTGGTGGGAGCCTCCCCTTGCCTGCCAGGCATCGCCTGGCCTGTGATCCAGCCTGAGGACTGGCTTCTTGCAGAGATGGTATTTATAAGTGCCCTTTGGCCAGGGAGGGGCTTCCCTGATAGCTCAGTTGTAAAGAATCTGCCTGCAATGTGGGAGACCTGGGTTTGATTCCTGGGTTGGGAAGATATGCTGGAGAAGGGGTAGGGTACCCACTCCGGTATTCTTGGGCTTCCCTGGTGGCTCAGCTGGTGAAGAATCCACCTGCAACATGGGAGACCTGGGTTTGATCCCTGGGTCAAGAAGATCCCCTGGAGAAGGGAAAGGCTACCCACTCCAGCATTCTGGCCTGGAGAATTCCATGGACTGTACAGTCCATGGGGTCGCAGAGAGTCAGACACGACTGAGCGACTTTCACTTTCCCTTTCTGGCCAGGGAGCTGTTCAGTAGGATTAAGATCCTGATAATGTCTTAACTGCAGAGCAAGACAATCCCAGCTCCTCAGTGAGTGACCGCAGCTTTGAGGCCACACAATTGCATGGCTTGGCCCATTCAGACCAGCAAAGACTTTGCTTAGACCCTATCCACCCCATCCCCTTCTGTAGAGGGGGCTCCTCCTCCTGGTGTACTCTCAGCACAGTCATTCCCTGGAGTGGATTCAGTAACTACAACCACCTTGTTCAGTTGTGTCCAATCCCATGGACTGCAGCACACTGGGCTTCCCTGCCCTTCACTAGCTCTCGGAGTTTGCTCAAAATTCATGTCCATGAGTTTTAAGTTGATGATGCCTTCCAACCACCTCATCCTCTGTTGTCCTCTTCTCCTGCCTTCAGTCTTTCCCAGCATCAGTGTCTTTTCCAATGAGTTGACTCTTCACATCAGGTGGCCATAGTACTGGAACTTCAGCTTTAGCGTCAGAGTTTCCAATGAATATTCAAGATTGATTTCCTTTAGGATCGACTGGTTTGATCTTGCTGTCCAAGGGACTCAAGAGTTTGCTCCAACACTAGTTTGAAAGCAACAGTTCTTCAGCACACAGCCTTTATGGTCCAGTGCTCACACCTGTACATGCTGCTAAGTCACTTCAGTCGTGTCCGACTCTGTGCGATCCCATAGACGGCAGCCCACCAGGCTCCGCCGTCCCTGGGATTCTCCAAGCAAGAACACTGGAATGGGTTGCCATTTCCTTCTCCAATGCATGAAAGTGAAAAGTGAAAGTGAAGTCGCTCAGTCGTGTCCAACCCTCAGCGACACCTGTACATGACTACTGGACAAACCATAGTTTGGCTCTAAAGATTAAAGTGTGGCTCCAGCAAGATGGCGCCCGAAAACCCTCCTGCTTCAGACACCTCCCAGTGATAAACAAAAGTTAAATGGCTGCTGACTTCCTAAGAAAGGGAGATTCTCAGATGCTGGGAACAAAGACAGTGACCCTGGGAGACTGCTTGGAAGAGCCCCGTTGGTTTCTTTAAGGAACCAACAATTTCTCTTGTTGGTTCCTTAGAGAAATCAGGGTAAAGGACCAAACACCCTTGGGTTAGCTGGGAGGGGTTGATTGGCACTAGGGGAGGAGTTAGAATCAAAACATCTGCACAAAGCAGGACTTTGAAATAGAAATAATCTCACTAGCCCTGGGGAGAGGATGAGGGTGTTGATCTTTCTGGACTTTGAAAAAGGCAAAACCCTAGGTAGGCCTGCACCTCTCGGATTTGTGGTCTAGAAACATGGGAGAGGCATACCCCCAACCCAGCTGTGCATGGTTCCCACATAACAGAACATACAAGGAAGGGCTTCCCTGGCAGTCCAGTGGTTAAGAATCGGCCTTCCAATACAGGGAACGCGAGTTCGATCCCTGGTCTGGGGAACTAAGATCCCATCTGTGTCAGGGCAACTAAGCCTGTGTGCCACAGCTAGAGAGAAACTGGGGTATTGCAATTAAGACCCGATGGAGTCAAAGTTAAATAAAATACTATTTTTTAAAAAACAGTCAAAGAAACAAGCCACATGACTGTAGGAACAATGGGTATAAAAATCTCAAGAATGTGGATTAATAAGATAATAAGTACTCTTGCCTGGAGAATCCCTTGTACAGAGGAGCCCAGTGAGCTACAGTCCATGGGGTTGCAGAGTTGTACACGACTGAGCGACTGAAACACACGTGATCAAAGGAAAAAGTGAATCAAACCACAAAGAACAGAACTATAAATAAATAAATAACAGGCCGATTTTTAAAGAACCAGCTGGAATTTCTAAGAATACAACACTACTGGGATTCAAGGTGTGACCCATCACTGCTCGTGATGTGAGCAGGGCAAGTTTTGCAATTTGGCCACACTCACCTAGGGACAAGCCAGGTGAGGGGTTGAGGCCAGGCCTGTAGCAGGGGAAGAGACATAGGGGACTGCCCCTGCACACAGGCCAGTATGGAGACAGCAGGGCCCTCCAAGTTTGGGGGTTGGGGCTGAGTCTTCCTGGGTGTGGCCCTTGACCTGAGAGTTCAAGCTCTGCCTGAGACTTCCTGTGACCCAGAGAAGGCCTCTAACTCCGCACCCTCTGAATCGGCCCTCCTGGCTCTGCAAGATGGAATCTGCTTTAGGAGTGAGTAGAGCCTTGGAGAAGGCAATGGCAACCCACTCCAGTACTCTTGCCTGGAAAATCCCATGGGCGGAGGAGCCTGGTGGGCTGCCATCTCTGGGGTCGCACATAGTCGGACACGACTGAAGCGATTTAGCAGCAGCAGCAGCAGAGCCTTGGAAGGCTGGTTACCCTCTCCTTCCACCAGAGGCCACTGACGACCCTTGTTGCTCACAGTCAAAGTCTCGTGACCAGTCACCGTGGTCAGATGGCTTGAAAGGAGGATCTGGTTACTGCCAGCCAGAGCCAGGCTTAGGGCTTGCATTTAGTTTGGGCTAGCAGAGGCCCTGTTTTTCCCCCAGGCCTTGGGATTTAGGGTACCGAAGGTTTGGGGGTGCTGCAGCCACCTTTCAACCATGAAGCAGGCCTGTATTGACAGTGCATCACACACACGGGAAAAGAGAGCTGATTTTCAGTGTTCGTGACTTCATTTTCTGGATCCAGCCATGCCTGAAGTCCACACCCAACTATTCCTTTAAGTAAGCCAATGAGTTCACAACAGCCCTGAGTTCCTGTGATCCACAATCACCCTGGGGCAGGGAGAATTAGATCCATTTTACAGATATAGCCTTGAGGCACAGGGAGGTCACCTGCCTTGCTGGGAACCGCAGAGATAAACAGTGGCTGACCAGGACTGGAACTCACGTGTCCTGGCCCCATGGCCACACTCCATCCCTTTACCCCTTGGGAGTGATTGTTCTCCTTTATGAGAGGATGGGCACCCAGGCCATCATGCTGGTCCCAAGAAGCACTTCTGGAGCTGCTCCTGCTGCTCAGGGACCTTGCCAGGGGCCCGTGTCCTCGTCCTGCCTTCCCTGTGTACCTGGTGCGGTGGGCAGGCTGCACTCTGCCACTATGGGCCTGTGGCCCGCCTCCCTGTTTGTAAATCAGAGAAAGTCATCACCGGCCCAGGCTTTGGAGCCACCCTTGGCTGCCTTCTGCCTGAGTCCTGCAAATAGGCTCGCAGTGAGGTTGAGCACCAGGAAGGTTGAATCCCAGGTTTAGTAATGGGAGCAGTAACTGCCCTCAGGGGGTGGAAAATGGGAAGTTTCCAGTTGTTTCCAGAAGGTGCCTAGAAGCCTGGCTGCCTATGTGGTGTCTCGCTGTGCCTCCCCTTGGGGTGGAGAGCCTCTCCTGTGTGACCCCAGGGACCCGTGACCCCAGGGACCCCCGCCCCCACGATGCGCTCCTGCTTGGGAAGGCCTGCAGATGGGCGCCAGGGGGCCTCCCTCCTGTGAAGCCCGTTTCTATCACTGCAGTGACAGCAGCAGCAAAGACGATTTAGAAACTGTCACCGTGAGAATTAGGCGACTAGTCCTGGTGTGTTTTTCAAACAGCTTTACGGAGATACAATTTCAGTGGTTTTTAGGATAGTCACAGAGTTGGGTTAACACAACCCACTTTAGAAAGAGACCTTGTCCCCCATCAGCAGCCCCTCTCCACTTCCCCTCCGCCCCAGCCCCTGGGAACCAGTGATCAGCAGTTCTGTCTCCTTAGGTTTGATGTGACATAATTTTGAGACGCTTGGTAAACAGAAGTTATTAATGGAAGAGTTGAAGTGAAGTGAAGTGAAGTCACTCAGTCGTGTCCGACTCTTTGCGACCCCATAGACTGTAGCCTACCAGGCTCCTCTGTCCATGAGATTTTCCAGGCAATAGTATTGGAGTGGATTGCCATTTCCTTCTCCAATGGAAGAGTTACTGGATTTTATTTCTAAGACACATCACTTAGAATGTTAGAGGCAGCAAGGAGGGGATGGGTCTGCCTTGCAGAGAGAGATTTGATTTATATTTCAGAAAGCTCTTTTTCCCTTGGCACATTAGAAAAACATTTTGCATTAAAAAAAGATTCCTGACATTGCCCAGAAGGGGACTTGGCTGACTGAAATGCCGGGCAGGCTGGTGGACCTTCATTCCATCCCTCCCTGGTTCATCAAACATTAACCGAGCCCTCCTCCCTCTGCTGCGGGAGGGATGCACTGAAAGTCAGGGGTCAGAACACCAGGCCCTGGGGCCAAATCTAGTCTGATGCCTATTTTTTACAGACTCTGAGCTAAAAATGTTTAAAAAGGTATCAAAAGAATAAAATTTCATGATACATGGAAGTGATATGAAATCTACATCTCAGCACCCACTGGATGCTTCCTCCGGCACACGGCTACATGGCTTGTTTATGTACTGCGACAGAGGTTGTGCTGTGTGTGGAACCGAGATGTTTTCTCTCTAGCCCTTTCTAAAAAGTGTTTAATGACCTCTGAGTGAGGCAGGACCTTGCTCTTGAGGGATCCACGATCAAGTCAGGAAACGGGAAAGTGGTAGATGGTCAGTAATGGTCAGATGGAGCCAGCAAGTACCCACTCGGGAGCCGGTTAGTACATTTTCAGGAATTTTTTGAGTGTATTCACTTGCTTGGGCCACCACAACAAAGCACCCTTGACTGGATGGCTTGCACACAGACGTTTGCTTTCTCACAGTTTTGGGGGCTGGAAGTCCAAGATCAGGTTCTTGGCAGGTTTGGTTTCTCCTGAGATCTCTCTCCTTAGCTGGCAAATGACTACCTTCTCACCATGTGGTCCCGTGGTTGTCCCTCAATCTATGTGTGTGTTATTCTCTTCTTAAAAGGACACCAGTCAGATTGGATCAGGGTCCACCCTTAGGATCTCATGTAGCCTTCATTACTTCTGAGGTAATGGGGATTGGGACTTCAGCATATGAATTTTGGGTGAGGGGACTCAATTCAACCCATAGCACTGAGCATTGTTAATTACAAAAAAAAAATAGTTGTTAATTACAGCCATTTAAAAAAATTGTTGTTGTTTAGTTGCTAGGTCACGGCCAACTCTTTGCGACACCTTGGACTGCAGCATGCCAGGTTTCTCTGTCTTCCACGATCTCCTGGAGTTTGTTCAAATTCATGTCCATTGAGTTGGTGATGCCATCCAACCATCTCATCCTCTGTCACCCCCTTCTCCTTCTGCCTTCAGTCTTTCACAGCATCAGGGTCTTTTCCAATGAGTCAGCTCTTCACATCAGTAGCCAAAGTATTGGAGCTTCAGCTTCAGCATCAATCTATCCAATGAATATTCAAGGTTGATTTCCTTTAGGATTGACTGGTTTGATCTCCTTGCTGTCCAAGGGATTCTCAAGAGTCTTCTCCAGCATCACAGTTCGACCTTTGTTGGCAAAGTAAGGTTTCTACTTTTTAACGCACTGTCTAGGTCTGTCAGAGCTTTTCTTCCAAGGAGAAAGCATCTTTTAATTTCATGGCTGCAGTCACCATCTGCAGTGATTTTGGAGCCCAAGAAAATAAAATCTGCCACTGTTTCCACTTTTTCTCCATCTATTTGCCATGAAGGGATAGGACCAGATGATATGATCTTTTTTAATGTCGAGTTTTCAGCCAGCTTTGTCACTCTTTCACCTTCGTTGAGAGGCTCTTTAGTTTCTCTTTGCTTTCTGCCATTACAGTGGTATCATCTGCGTATCTGAGGTTGTTGATATTTCTCCCGGCAATCTTGATTCCATTGTGATTCATCCAACCAAGCATTTCGAATGATACAGTCTGCTGCTAGTGATAAAGATCCCACCTGCCAGTGCAGGAGGCATAAGAGACTCAGGTTCAATCCCAGGGTCAGGAAGATCCCCTGGAGGAGGTCATGGCAACCACTCCAATATTCTTGCCTGGAGCATCCTATGGACAGTGGAGCCTGGTGGGCTACAGTCTGTAGGGTCGCAGAGTTGGTACAATTGAAGTGACTTAGCATGTACTCACGCACTGTGCACATAAGTAAGCAGGGTGACAGTATACAGCCTTGACATACTTTCTTCTCAATTTTGAACCAGTCTGTTGTTCCATGTTTGGTTCTAACTGTTGCTTCTTAATCTGCATACAGGTTTCTCAGGAGGCAGGTAAGGTGTTCTGGTATTCCCATCCCTAAGAATTTTCCACAGTTGGTTGTGATTCACATAGTCAAAGCCTTTAGCATAGTCAGTGAAGCCAGAAGTATGTGTTTTTCTGGAATTTCCTTGTCTTTTCTATGATCCAGTGGATTACAATTTGGTTTCTGGTTCCTCTGCCCTTTCTAAATCCAGCTTGAACATCTGGAAGGTCACGGTTCACGTACTATTAAAGCCTAGCTTGAAGGATTTTGAGCATTACCTTGCTAGTTTGTGAAATGAGCACAATTGTATGGTAGTTTGAACATTCTTTGGCATTGCCTTTCAGATTAGAATGAAAACAGACCTTTTGCAGTCCTGTGGCCACTGCTGAGTTTTCCAAATTTGCTGGCATATTGAGTACAGCACTTTCACAGCATCATCTTTTAGGATTTGAAATAGCTCAGCTGGAATTCCATCACCTCCACTAGCTTTGTTCGTAGTGATGCTGACTAAGTCTCACTTGACTTCACACTCCAGGATGTCTGACTCTAGATGAGTGACCACACCATTGTGATTATCTGGGTCATTAAGACCTTTTTTATACAGTTCTGTGTATTCTTGCCACCTTTTCTTAATTTCATCTGCTTTGGTTAGGTCCTTGCCATTTCTGTCCTTTATTGTGCTCATCTTCACAAAAAAGTTTCCCTTAGTATCTACAATTTTCTTGAAGGGATCTCTCGTCTTTTCCATTCTCTTGTTTTCTCTATTTCTTTGCATTGTTCCCTTAAGAAGGCTTTCTTATCTCTCCTTGCTATTCTTTGCAACTCTGCATTTAGATGGGTATATCTTTCCCTTTCTCCTTTGCCTTTTGCTTCTCTTCTTTTCTCAGCTATTTGTAAGGCCTCCTCAGACAACCACTTTGCCCTCTTGCCTTTCTACTAAAAATTAAATTACATAAACTTGCAATTAAATAAATTATATTAAAGAGAAGCATGATCAATATTCAAAAGTCTATCTTAATACATGTTACTATCATTTTCTGTGCGTCTCGGGCTCTCTACATTTGTTGCATGTTACTGGGCATCTCTCCAATTCCATGACCTGTGACATCACTTTGGTAGCTCAGAATCAGCTTTTGGATTTGATACATGCTGCAATTCAGGGTCCCCTCCCATAGAGCCAGTTGTGACCTCTGCCGGCACAGCAATGACAAAGGATGCTGAGCGTTGAGGCAGCGGTCACCCCAGGCCTTGTGTGAGTCTGGGGGTGAGGGGTGATGGCAGAGGTGGTGCATGAACCACCTGGTGGGAGAAAAGAGAGGAGTCTGAAGGGGCGGGGCAGGCCCTGGAGCGCCAGGCTAAGGGGGGGTCTACTTGCCCTGGCGGCCAGGTCACGGGGAGCCATGGAAAGATATGGAGCCAGCTGCAGGGGGACAGACCAGGGTGGCGAGGGGGTTGCTGCCTGTCAGTGGGTTTGTGGTTGTGCCTGTGAGTGAAGTGTGGATGCAGGGCTCCGTGACTTGCTTCCTCCGTGTCCTCTGCAGGTAGAAGGCCTCCACGGACACCAGCTGACAGGCTACACCCTTCCATTCATTCCGAAATCTCTTAACAGGGAACTCAGCCTCTCATCTTCAAGTCGAGCTGGAGCTGGAAATTGCCTAAATGTCAAGCAGAAGGGGAATGGTTAAAATAAATCACGGGGTATGGACCCAGTGGAGTAATAACTAGTCATTACACATGGTAAATATGAAGGCTATGTTGCAACGCAGGAAGCTGGTTCCAGAGTAATGGGAGATGAAGGAGCTGAACAGAAAATTATATGTGCCTGGTGGTTACAGTGACATAAGTGATCTAGAAATATGGGTCCATCTGGATAAAGACAGGGTATCACAAATGGAGAAGTGAAATCAGAGTGGTGGGAGGGAGAGCCGTTTGGCTTTCTATTCTGCGTTTCTGCTTTAGTTTTCGATTGAAGAGCAGTTGCAGCAAGGAAGGGCTGCATCCATCAGGCGGATGGCTGTTCTGGCCCCCAAGGAGCTCAGGGCAGAGGGCCCAGCCCCAGAGCTGTGGCAGGAAGTGCTGGCCGTGTGGAGGCTGAGGACCCCAGGCTGCCGCTTGCTGGGCTGCGTTGGTGACTCCTGTGTGTACCCTCTCCTCTGCTATGGGCTTTCGATGCTGCTCAGAAGGTTCTGGATCTGGCTGGAACCCGGGAGCCTGCTGCTCTGTCACAAGGGCTGGCTGGGGGAGGGTTGGGGATGCTCTGAAGCCTCTTTCAGTTGAGAGAACTGAGCCCAGCTAGGTCCCCCTCCGCTGTGTGCAGACTGACCTCACAGCAGTTCAGTCTGCAGATGGCAGAGCCTGACTTCAGGCGGCGCCCTCTGTCTCCACCACCCCCACTGGGTCCCCCTCAGGGCTTCAGACAGCTGGTGCCAGCCAGCCATGCTCTGCGATGCCCTTTGTGGGCTGTGCTAGGATGGCGTTCCTTTGCTCATAGGGCCTCCCTGTGGTCACTGCCAGCCCCTTCTGGGCAGGACCCATCTCCTTCACATCCCTGGTTGCTGCCAGCAGAGGCAGCGAGAAGATAGATCATGACGTGGCTGAATGGGGGGACCCCGGGGTCCGGGAGCACTGAGTTAGGGTTCTGTGATCCAAGGTCACAGAGAGGGAGTGTGATCGTCTCCGGAGAGGGGGGCGTAGGGGGCCAGGGATGAGCCCCCTCCATGCACCTGGGAAGGATAGAGCAGAAGGGAGTCAGGGAGCTAGTCAGTCCAGGGTCAGAAACACTGAGCCCAGGCGAGGCAGACCTAGCCGTCCGGAGGAGGGGTGAGGCCTGGGGCCGGGAGGCCATTAATCCCAGCCCTGCTGTGTACCCTTGCTGGTCCAGGCACCGGGGAGACCGGGCCCTGGCACAGAGCGTGTGCTGGTAGGGAGACAGAAAGCCCGCTGATCCGGGGCTCGCTGCTCTGCCGTACGTCCGGCGGTGGCTGCGCTCTGGACAAGACCAGGGCAGGAGGGGGCACCAGGAAGGCAGTGTGCTCTTTGCGGTGTGTGGTCAGCAAAGGGCTCTCTCCCAGGAACTGGAGGAGGGGTTGGGGGACACAGCACGCGTTAAGGGGAGGAAGCACGTTTCCGGTGGCCTCCAGACAAGTGCCAAGACCCTGTGGCAGGAACCTCCATTGTCTTTGCGCGGTCAGAGCAGAACGAGGGGTGGGAGATGGGGCCAGGTCAGTGGGCAGGGTGGGGGGGTGTCTGTGCGTGGAGGGTTGCGTGGGGCCTTGCAAGCCCGGGGAAAGAGTTTGGCTTTTGTTCTCTGTTATGGGATGAGGAGTGTGGGGAGTTTGGGATCAGTCTTCCATTGTCAGAGGAGCACTCTTGTTTCTTTGTGTGTCAGCCATCGGCTGGGATGTCCTGGTGGAGGCCAGAGTCCCATTCAGAGGTAGTCGCAGGTGCCCAGGTGACGCGATGTGACCTGCTTGGGTGGGGAGGGCAGCAGAGGGGTGGTGGGCGCGGCCATGTCCTGTCTGGATTTTGAAGACAAAGCAGATGGGATTAGCTCCGGGGCTGCCTGTTGTGGTGTGAGCCAGGAGTCAGAGGAAGTAGCCAGAGCAGGGCGCCCGGAGGGACACACGAGAGGCCTGTCCTGGGCAGGTTACCTTTGAGGTGCCTACTGGGTCACAAGCAGGTGGCTTCCCTGGTGGCTTAGTGGTAAAAAGTCTGCCTGCAATGCAGGAGAGACAGGTTCGATCCCTGGGTCAGGAAGATCCCCTGGAGGAGGAAATGGCAACCCACTCCAGTATTCTTGCCTGGAGAATGCCTATGGACAGAGGAGCCTGGTGGGTTACAGTCCATGGGGTTGCAAGTGACTTAGCACACGCACAAGCAGGAGCTGGACTGGCAGGTGAGAAGCTGGCACTGGAGTTCAGGGAGGAGGCCTGACTAAGCTGGAGACAGCTCTTTGGGGGGCTTTGATGGGTAGGTGGGACCTGAAGTCAGGAAGCAGGTGTAGACGAAGGGAGAGGAGGTTGAGGGCTGCCCCATGAGGCTGGAAAAGGGGGCAAAGGAGGAGGGCAGCTGGGGCAGCTGGGGGAGGCCGGGGGACAAGGGACACAGCAGGTTGCAGGAGGAGGGGTGTGGCTGGCAGAGGGCGAGGGGGACATGCCAGGTCCCCAGGGCAGAGGGGCGGGCGGCTACAGGCCCTGAAGGCCTCCACCTGCTCCCTGGGGTGCTTTCATGCTTCCCCTCTCTGTGGGTACCCCTGACTATTGCTGGGGGGCAGGAGTGAGTCTGTCCCCCGCACAGGGCACCTCTGCCCCAACCTGGCCCAGGCCCAGCCCTCCGGGTCCCACCAGCCTCTGCTATTCGATGTGTGGTCAGCAGGGCTGCATGGCTTGTGGACACTGGGTCTCCACGCGTTTTCCCCCTGCCCCGTGGGCCCCTGCTTGTCTGGAGACTCAAGAATCCGCGTTCCTAGGAAGCGAGTGGTTTGGGCCCGAGTGGTCTCACCTGGGGCGGGAGGGCTGCGGGTAGGACAGAGGGAGGGTGGGCAGGGTTGGCTTTCGTGACCTGTTGCCAGCACTGCCAGGGCACCAGGCAGGGGTTGGGTCGGGGTTTGGGCCCCCAGGAGGTTTCCCAGGCCCTGGGCTGGGTTTCTTTGTCCTTCCTGGATCTTGTCCTTGGAGGGGCGACATCCCTTCCTGTCCGCCGGCTCACCTCTCCCTGCTCTGCCCATCCAGCCCTCTGCAGTTTCCACCATCTTCCCCACACCCCCATCCCTGCCTCAGTTTCCCCTGCAGTCTGGCTTCTTCCCCACCTCATCCCCGACACTATGTGGGCCGAGACACTGGGCCTTTGCTTTCTTTTCCCTAACATTGATACATCACGTCGCTCAGCTGGTGAAGAATCCGCCCACAATGCAGGAGACCTGGGTTCAATTCCTGGGTCAGCAAGATATACTGGAGAAGGGATAGGCCACCCACTCCAGTATTGTTGGGCTTCCCTGGTGGCTCAGCTGGTGAAAGAATCCGCCTACAATGCTGGAGACCTGGGTTCGATCCCTGGGTTGGGAAGATCCCCTGAAGAACGGAACGGCTATCCACTCCAGTATTCGGGACTGGAGAATTCCATGGACTGTATAGTCCATGGGGTCTCAAAGGGTCGGACACGGCTGAGCGACTTTCACACACTATTCCAAGCACTTTTCATATACTGATTCACTCGCTCCTCACAACATCCCTTTACAAGCGAGGGAATGGAGGCCCAGAAAGGTTAAGTCACTTCCCAAAGGTCAGTTCAGTCAGTCATAACTTTCCTCCCAAGGAGTAAGTGTATTTTAATTTTATGGCTGCAGTCACCATCAGCAGTGATTTTGGAGCCCCCAGAAATAAAGTCTGCCACTGTTTCCACTGTTTCCCCATCTATTTGCCATAAAGTGATGGGACCGGATGCCAAGATCCTAGCTTTCTGAATGCTGAGTGTTAAGCCAGCTTTTTCCGGAAGGTCACTCACACACAGCCATTCAAGGGAGGAGCTGGCATTTGAGCCTGGGGCCGCCCAGCGCAGTGGCTCTGAACTTTCAGGTCTGTCGTGTGCTGCCCCCTTGTGGCCCCTTCAATTCTCACCTGTGTCCTCTGGGCTGTGCTCTGGGGGCCCCTTCTCGGTGCCCTTTGCCTCCTCCACCCGACCCCTCCCCGTGCTCTCTCCTGTCTCTCCTGCAGGGTTTTTCCCCAGGCCGTCTGCACGCCCGTCTGTGGAGTTGCAACTCTCCAGACCTAACGTGCAAGTGGACATCTCCGCTTGGGCGTTTCACTGCCACTCCCCAAGTTACATCCCCAAGATGCTCACCATCTGCAGCTTCCTCACCCTACGAACTCCCAACTCTCCAGGTCAGAGATCCAAGCTGCTGGAGCGGCTCTTCCTGCTGTGGCCAGGAGGGGGAGCCTTCCCCGCCACCGTCTCCCTCATCTGCACCCTCGTCAGTACCGTCCTGGGCAATCAGTCCCAGAGGCTTCCAGGCAGCCCCTCCTAGTGGAGATCCCAGCCATCCCTCCCGGGTTATGGCCGCACTCATGCTCACGGTTCCCCCACTCCCAGTTCAGTTCAGTTCAGTCGCTCAATCGTGTCTGACTCTTTGCAACCACATGAACGCCAGGCCTCCCTGTCCATCACCAACTCCCGGAGTCTACCCAAACCCATGTGCATTGAGTCGGTGATGCCATCCAACCATCTCATCCTCTGTTGTCCCCTTCTTCTCCTGCCTTCAATCTTTCCCAGCATCAGGGTCTTTTCAAATGAATCAGTTCTTCACATCAGGTGGCCAAAGTACTGGAGCTTCAGCTTCAGCATCAGTCCTTCCAATGAATATTCAGAACTGATTTCCTTTAGGATTGGCTGGTTGGATCTCCTTGCAGTCCAAGGGACTCTCAAGAGTCTTCTCCAACACCACAGTTCAGAAGAATTAATTCTTTAGCACTCAGCTTTCTTTATAGTCCAAATCTCACATCCATCCATGACTACTGGAAAAACCATAGCCTTGACCAGACGGACCTTTGTTGGCAAAGTAATGTCTCTGCTTTTTAATACGCTGTCTAGGTTGGTCATAACTTTCCTTCCAAGGAGTAAGCATCTTTTTATTTCATGGCTGCAATCACCATCTGCAGTGATTTTGGAGCCGCCCAAAAAATAGTCTTCCCCCGCTCTGCCCTCCTCCAATTGGTTTTCCACGTAGCCTCCAGGTGATCTGTTAGAAAGCTGATCAAAGGATGGGCCTCCCTCACCCTCGCACTGCCGGAGCCCAGGTGCCCGCTGGCTTCACCCCATCTGACCAGCACCGAGCCTCAGGGCTTCTGGACCTCAGCACCTGTCCAGCAGGTCACTTTCCCATGGTGCTACTCAGACACCGTGGGGCTGGGCTCGGGGTTGCCTCTGTGTGCCTGTGGCTCTGAGTGTTTATAATACAGAATGGTACCTGTCTGTCCCTTTCTTGACCCTCCCTCCAATCCCTCGGGTAGTGAGTGCCCTGAGGGCAGGGATGGGGGCCATGTGCCCTGGTACCACCAGACATCACTGGGCGTAGGCCTGGCGTTCTGGATTCTCTCCAATGTTTGTTGAATGAGTGAATGAGAGAGTGAGTGACTGACCTGGGGGAATTGCTGTCTGTGACTCAGTAGCGGGGGAGAGTTGGGGGGCACACAGTAGGGGTTAAGTGAGATAATGATTGGGTCTCTTTCTCCGCACCGTCCCCCCTCATGAGTGCTGAGTGCTAAGTCACTTCAATCATGTCCAACTCTGTGCGACCCCATGAACTATAGCCCGCCAGGCTCCTCTGTCCATGGGATTCTCCAGGCCAGAATACTGGAGTGGGTTTCCAGGCCCTCTTCCGGGGGATCTTTCCGACCCAGGGATCAAACCCGCATCTCTTATGTCTCTTGCATTGGCAGGTGGGTTCTGTACCACTAGTGCCACTTGGGAAGCCCATCTCCCCGCTTACCCTCGGGGCTAACCTGCATCCTCAGATGCTGTAGATGTTTCTGCATCCCTCCCTTGCACTCACAGGGCCTTCTGGAGACTGTCCTGTGAGCAGAGCTTCAAGCCTTTAGAGCCAGGGACCTGAACTTCCTTCCGCAGGTGTCCTCAAGCTCCTTGGCCGTGCACCCTTCTGAGGACTCAGAAAGAATGCAGACCAGCCAGCGTTTGAGACCTTGGGTTCAGGGCTCAGTGACCAGTGGTTAACGTTCAGTTTCTTTTTTAGAATAAATTTATTTATTTTTAGCTGTGCTGGGTCTTCGTTGCTGTGGGGGCTTTTCTCTAGGACTGGTGAGCAGGGGACTACTCTCTAGTTGCCGTGCAGGGGCTTCTCGTTGAGGTGGCTTCTCTCGTTGTGGAGCCTGGGGGGCGGTAGGATGCGCAGGCTTCAGTAGTTGCAAAACGCAGGTGGGTTCAGTCATCGCAGTTCCTGGGCTCTGGAGCACAGGCTCAGTAGTTTTGGCGCACTGTTGCTCCGTGGCACGTGGGATCTTCCCAGATCAGGGATCCAACCCATGTCCCCTACATCGGCAGGTGGATTCCTGTCCACTGTACCACCAGGGAAGTCCTCAGTTTATTTCTTTTTCAGTTTCTCTTGGAACCTGGGCTTGTCCAGATGTTCACGTGATATGGTGGCAACTGGGCTTTATGACAGAGAAGGCAATGGCACCCCACTCCAGCATTCTTGCCTGGAAAATCCCATGGATGGAGGAGCCTGGTGGGCTGCAGTCCATGGGATCACTAAGAATCCGACACGACTGAGCGACTTTCACTTTTCACTTTCATGCATTGGAGAAGGAAATGGCAACCCACTCCAGTGTTCTTGCCTGGAGAATCCCAGGGATGGGGGACCCTGGTGGGCTGCCGTCTATGGGGTCGCACAGGGTCGGACACAACTGAAGTGACTTAGCAGCAGCAGCAGCAGCAGCAGCAGGGCTTTATGAAGCTGCTGGCAGAGTAGCATTTGGCATCCCTCTGGTTCTAGAGGTTTCCAGAGCCTTGGGGCAGGGCTCCAGCTGCAGAGAGCTACCTGCCTTCCTATTTTTAATAGCCAGTGAAGTGAAAGTCGCTCAGTCGTGTCCAACTCTTTGTGACCCCTGGACTATACAGTCCATGGAATTCTCCAGGCCAGAATACTGGAGTGGGTAGCCTATCCCTTCGCCAGGGCATCTTCCCAACCCAAGGATCGAACCCAGGTCTCCCGCATTGCAGGCGGATTCTTTACCAGCTGAGCCACAAGAGAAGCCCTTTTAATAGCCAGTTCAGTTCAGTTCATTCGCTCGGTCGTGTCCAACTCTTTGCTACCCCATGAATCGCAGCACGCCAGGCCTCCCTGTCCATCACCAACTCCCGGAGTTCACTCAAACTTATGTCCATCGAGTTGGTGATGCCATCCAGCCATCTCATCCTGGGTCGTCCCCTTCTCCTCCTGCCCCCAATCCCTCCCAGCATCAGTCTTTTCCAGTGAGTCAACTCTTCGCATGAGGTGGCCAAAGTACCAGAGTTTCAGCTTTAGCATCATTCCTCCTAAAGAACACCCAGGACTGATCTCCTTTAGAATGGACTGGTTGGATCTCCTTGCAGTCCAAGGGACTCTTAAGAATCTTCTCCAATACCACAGTTCAAAAGCATCAATTCTTCGGCACTCAGCTTTCTTCACAGTCCAACTCTCACATCCATACATGACTACTGGAAGAACCATAGCCTTGACTAGATGGACCTTTGTTGGCAAAGTAATGTCTCTGCTTTTCAATATGCTGGCTAGGTTGGTCATAACTTTTCTTCCAAGGAGTAAGCGTCTTTTAATTTCATGGCTGCAATCACCATCTGCAGTGATTTTGGAGCCCAAAAAAACAAAGTCTGACACTGTTTCCACTGTTTCCCCATCTATTTCCCATGAAGTGATGGGACCGGATGCCATGATCTCATCTCATCTGCTAGTAAAATAATGCTCAAAATTCTCCAAGCCAGGCTTCAACAATATGTGAACCGTGAACTTCCTGATGTTCAAGCTGGTTTTAGAAAAGGCGGAGGAACCAGAGGTCAAATTACCAACATCTGCTGGATCATCGAAAAGCAAAAGAGTTCCAGAAAAACATCTATTTCTGCTTTATTGACTACGCCAAAGCCTTTGACTGTGTGGATCACAATAAACTGTGGAAAATTCTGAAAGAGATGGGAATACCAGACCACCTGACCTGCCTGTTGAGAAACCTATATGCAGGTCAGGAAGCAGCAGTTAGAACTGGACATGGAACAACAGATTGGTTCCAAATAGGAAAAGGAGTCCGTCAAGGCTGTATATTGTCACCCTGCTTATTTAACTTATATGCAGAGTACATCATGAGAAATGCTGGGCTGGAAGAAGCACAAGCTGGAATCAAGATTTCCAGGAGAAATATCAATCACCTCAGATATGCAGATGACACCACCCTTATGGCAGAAAGTGAAGAGAAACTAAAAAGCCTCTTGATGAAAGTGAAAGAGGAGAGTGAAAAAGTTGGCTTAAAGCTCAACATTCAGAAAATTAAGATCATGGCATCTGGTCCCATCACTTCAAGTCATGGAGAAATTTTAAGGTCTCTACTTCTTTTGAGGAGCCTCCCTGGTGGCTCAATGGTAAGGAATCTGCCTGCAATGCAGGAGACCCAGGTTTGATCCCTGGGTCGGGAAGATCCCCTGGAGGAGGAAATGGCAACCCACTTCAGTATTCTCACCTGGGAAATCCCATCGACGGAGGAGCCTGGTGGGCTACAGTCCACGGGGTTGTAAAAGCTGGACATGACTTAGTGACTAAACCACTGCCACCATCACCACTTTGTTTTGGATAGAAAGCTTCCAGAAATATTCCTGTCTTTGCTTCTGTAGAATCCAGAAAGTGGTCTTAGCCCAGACTGGGATCACCTAGGAGATGACTTACGACGTCACGCCCTGCTCACTAGGTCCTGCCCTTGAGTCCTCTGGGGGTGGGGGCTGGGCAGCCTGGATACCCCTGCTCTCTAGTGGGGATGGGGGTGGGATGAGGGTCTCGGGGGGATTTTGATGTCATCCTGAGGAATCTGAACTCTGTCCCTAAACCCACTGAATTCTAGCTGGGGAGTGACACGCTCAGGTGTGCATTTCAGAAAGATCAAGGGTCATGGCTGAGAGCCGCATCTTTCAGTTTTCTGCTCATTTCACGGAGGCCTGGTATCCACCCCACAGGCAGCATGTCCTGGCATCAGCCATCACTCTTGCCACACCCGATACATTCCAGGGTTTTCTATCCTATTCTCTCTGATCTGTTTTTCTCCCAGTGCTGTTTCCAGCCCTCCCCATTGATTTCCTGTCTCCCTGGAAGTTTTTAATCAGTTTGAACAGCGATGGATTGGAGAGAGGGAGATGGGGGTAGGAGGCAGGGTGGAGGCTGCTGTTATGGTCTAGCCTGCGGGGACGCCGGTCCAGGCCCTGATCAAACAGAGCGAAGGTTCCGCGCCACAGGCTCTGGCCCCCCCAGGGCCTTCTCAGCTCCCTCGGGTGCCGTGGGGCAGCTCCTGAAGCAACAAGAAGGGCCTTGTGATTGAGCTGAGTACGGGATCCAGAAGATGTGGTTTCATAACTCAGACATGCTGCGTGGTGTCTGAAAGTCATTTCATTAAATGTCGAGTGGAATCAAAATAGAAATTACATCTTTGGGACAAAGCCCATTGAGCCAGGAGCCAGGCATTCTGAATTGGAACCAGAATAGTCTCCTGGAGGCTGGGACTGGGGGTCCATAGCAGCCGTGTCTGCAGGCCAGCATCTCCCCCGGGGGCTTCTGTGACTTCCCAGCTGTGGCAGGTGGTCCTGGAGCCCAGCTGCCTAGCAGGAATTGGAGGCTGCCTGGGGGGGCCAATGATGCCAGCTTGCCTTGTCATACGCTCCTAGGTACCTGTGCTGAGCTAAACAGTTACCTGTGTTATTACTGACCCCCTCCCATCATCTGGGATGCTTCTTCCATTTGAGAACACCGAGGCTCAGGGAGGGCAAGGTATTGGCCTGAGGTCACACAGCTCATAAAGGCAGAAGGGGTTTGAACTCCAGAGTGGCTTCCACGCCTACCTTCCTTTCTGTGTCCTGGGCTGCCTCTCTCCACTTGCTCCTGGCTTTTGCAACTGGGCTTCCCTTGTGGCTCAGCTGGTAAAGAATCTGCCTGCAAGATGGGAGACCTAGGTTCGATACCTGGGTTCAGAAGATCCCCTGGAGGAAGGATAGGCTACCCACTCCAGTATTCTGGCCTGGAGAATTCCATGGACGAGTCCATGGGGCTGCAAATAGTTGGACATGACTGAGAGACTTCTTTTACTTTGCAACTAGATGAAATCCGAGCTTCTGGGGGAAGGACTTGGGCATGTTTAAAGCTCCCTGGCAGACGTGATGTGGGGTAAGGGTTGAGGACCACTGCTCTAGAGGGTGGGGAGGGGAGTGAGTGGACTCTGTGTCTACTCTCTGCCGGGTGGTCCATTCAGCCGGTGCACAGCGTGGATCCTCTGCTGGGGGCCTGGCAGCCCAGACCCTGCTGCCCCGTGAACTCGTCCATCCCACTCCCTGCCCCCATCCTCCCATGCCCACTCCCAGGTGTGTGTTCATCCCCTCCCCCTCAGGTGGGCCAGCTTTGGAGGGCTGGAGAGCTGGGGTGGCAGAGGGGTGGAGCAGGCCTTGAGGTGCCTGATGAGCCCAGAGGGGAGGGCGGAGGGGAGGGCAGAGCTTTGTGCCCCCTGGTGCAGAAAGGACATTCCTGGGCCTTGCTTTTCTAACCCATTATGTTCACTTTTGTTTGTATTCTTCCCTTCCACGTAGGTTGATTTTGTTTTTTTTTACTTCCAGCTTTGGATTTATAATTTATTTCCTTTGTTGTTGTTGTTGTTCTGCTAATTTAAATACAAAATTTTAAGAGCACGGGTTTTCCTATGAGGACTGTTTTAGCTGAATCCTGTAGGGTCTGGTTTCGGGTGTTTTATTATTATTTCTACATATTCTGCAGTTTGAGTGTGGGCATCTTCTTCGACGCATGAGTTAGCAGAATTTTTCTCCTTCAGGATGGTAGCTCCCCTGCTCCCCGTCCTCCCGCCCAGGTTTTGTCGTAAACTTTTAGTTTTATTGCACTGCTATTAGAGAGTGTTTTATGTTATTTCTGCTTTTTGGAATTTGAGATGTTCTTGTTAGTTTGGTTTTCTTTTTTCTGTTTTTCCTTGGCTTTATTAAGTACTACTGACATACAATAAGCTCTACGTATTTAATGTGTACTATATATTAAGTTTGGACATATGTAACACCCAGGAGGGCTTCCCATGTGGTGCTAGTGGTAAAGAACCCAAAAGCCAGTGCAGGAGACATAGAGACAGGGCTTCAATCCCTGGATTGGGAAGATCCCCTGGAGAAGGGAATGTCAATCCACTTTAGTTTTCTCCATGAACCAACTCATTTGAAAAGACCCTCATGCTGGGAAAGATTGACGGCAGGAGGAGAAGGGGATGACAGAGGATGAGATGGTTGGATGGCATCACTGACTCAATGGACATGAGTTTGAGCAAGCTCCAGGAGTTGGCGATGGACAGGGAAGCCTGGTGTGCTACAGTCCATGGGGTCGCAAAGAGTCAGACACAACTGAGTGACTGAGCTGAATTGATTCTCCATGGGAGAATCCCATGGACAGAGGAGTCGAGCGGCCTACAGCCCATGGTGTAGTAAAGAGTCAGACACGACTGAAAGAGCTTTGCACACACGCACGCACGCACGCACACACACATACCCCCAGGAAACCATCCCCACAGCCCAGCTAGTTACCATCTCCATCTCCCAGCCCCCAGTTTCCTCTCGCCCTTTTGTAATTTCCCCCTCAGGCTCCTTCTTACCCTCACCTCACCCTGTCCCCAGGCAGTCACTGATCTGCTTTCTGTCACTATAGGTTAGTTTGCATTTTCTAGAAATGTATTTAAGTGGAACACGATAGTGATTTCTTTTTTAACTGGCTTCTCTCACGTAATTATTTTGAAATTTACCCAGTTGTGTACAATGAGGATTCATTTTTTATTGCTATGTAGTATTCCATTGTATGGATATGCCACATGCATTTATTTATTCACCTCTTGATGGATTTTTGCTGTTTCCATTTTGGGGCTGTTATGACGAAAGCTGCTACAAGCATTCATGTAGAAGTTTTTCATGAATGTATGCTTTCATTCCTCTTGGGCAAATAACTCAGATGCAGAAATGGCTGGTGATCTGGTAGGTGTATTTTTAACTTTCAAGAAATGGCCAAACTGTTTTCCAAAGTGACTGTCCCTTTTTCCTGCCAGTGAGTACAGGGAGCAACGTGAGAACTCTGACAGCTGGAGCTAGTGGCTAGTCTTTAATTTTAACCATCCTAAGTGGAGGTCAAGTGTATCTGCCATAGTTTTAATGGCATATGTTTCACTAATGACTGACAGCTTTGCATATCTTTGCTGTCTATTCAAATCCCTTGTCTTACTAAATTTTAAAGGTTCTTCACATTCTAGACACCAGTCCTTTGTTAGATATATGGTTTGTGGATTTTTCCCTCCAATCTGTGCCTCCCCTTTTCATTAAACAGTGTCTTAAAAATCAAAGATTTTAAATTTTGGTGATGTTGAACTTCTTTTTTTCTTTTATAGTTTGTATTTTGTGTCTTGTTTAAAAAGTGCTTCCCAGCTCTAAGATCATGAGGATTTTCTGTTTTCTTCCAGAAACTTGATCTTTACATATAGGCTTATGATCCATTTTTTAGTTAAATTTTGAATATGGTGTAAGATAGGATTTTTTGTTTTGTTTTGTTTTTGCATATGGCTGTCTTTGAGATGGGGCTTCCCAAGTGGCACCATGGTAAAGAATCTGCCCGCCAATAGAGGAGACACAGGAGATGTGTGTTCGATCCCTGGGTCAGGAAGATCCCCTGGAGAAGGGAATGGCAACCCACTCCAGTATTCTTGCCTGGAGAGTCCCATGGACACAGGACCCTGCCAGGCTATAGTCCACGGGGTCACAAAGAGTCGGACATGACTGAGCATGCATGCACTCATCTTTGACACGGTTTTTGAAAGGATATTCCTGTTCCTCTGCTATATTTGAGCTGCAAGGCCCCATTCCACTGGGGTTTCTTTAATTGGTAAGTTTACATTCTCCAAATGGGTGGAGTTTGGTGAAAATGGTAAGATAAACTGCAGAGAAATAAATAAGCTAAATATTTGGCATATCTGAGTGTCATGTGTTAAACTGCAACCTGGCCATGTGAGACTTCCTGGGCTGGGTTTTCTTCTCTCAGAGTCTTTGTTCTGCAGCAGAAGGAACTCAGTCCCTCAGTGGTTCCATCCATCCAGCTGGTCAGCCATGAGTCAGCCCAGAGGAGTGGGGGGACACAGGCTGGAACTGGGCTGAGCTGGGTGTGTCTCCAGCTCGTGTCCTTATTCCCTGGCCTCAGTTTTCTTACTGAAAAGCGAGAGTAGTGCAGAATATCTTGTCTCCCATCCCAAGCTGTGGTTGGCTTCTGGAGTTTTCCTCCACTTTTTCTGATTCCCTCCCCTCTTTTGTTTTAGCCCAATGTGTTTTCTTTCTGCCTCAATGCCTCTGATTTTCAGTTGACTGGCAGCAGCCCGGGAAACAGGAGCCACTGGGCCTTCTCTGGATGACACCTCCCTCTTCTTTCCAGTCCTCCCCAGTGCATGGGATTCCTCTAGGACACTGCAAAGCATCCTCCCAGAGTCAGAGTGCCTCCAGCTGGGGGAGTGACGCTGAGCCAGGGTTACATAACCCTCCACTGTGCCCCCACTGTTGTTTAGTCACTAAGTCATGTCCAGCTCTTTGAGGTCCCATGGACTGTAGCCCTCCAGGCGCCTCTGCTCATGGAATTTCCCAGGCAAGAATACTGGGATGGGTTGCCATTTCCATCTCCAGGGAATCTTCCCAACCCAGGGATTGAACCCATGTCTCCTGCATTGGCAGGCTGGTTCTTTCCTGCTGGGCCACTAGGGAAATGTATTGTGCTTTCAGGGAGGTGTAATTATGCCATCACATTTTCACTGGCCCTGCTTTAAGAATGAGAAGGCTTCAGTCCAGAGAGGTTGTTCAACTTGTAGAAAGTCACACAGGTCATCTTCTAAACCAGATCATCTGAATCCAAAGTCCCTGTCACACCCTGCTGTCCAAGAACTGGATTCCACTGGCTAAGGTCTGCCTGGGAAGAGCCCTGAGGGCACCCTAAAGAGCTCATCTAAACCTTGGAAGGATAGCTACTCTCAAAGCTAAATTCAAGTCAGTCTGTTATGGGACAGACTTCACAGTCTTAGAGGGGAACAGCTCGCAGGCCTGGAAGACCTAAAGCAAGCTGAGTGAGGGTGGTGAGCCAAGAAAGCGGCAGGCTCTGCTGCACGCTCCTTGGTGGTGGGTGTCCAGCTGTGCTTCTTCAGGTGAGGCACTCTGGGTCGTCTGGAGGGCTGGCAGACAGCCCCCATCACCCCGCTCCAGGTCTGTTTGACTCCTGAGAAGTGCTCACCTGCCAGAAGAGAGAAAGGAACCTCGCGAGTTAATTCATCCACTCATTCAGTCGTGTTTACTGAGCCTTGACTGTTCTGGGTTCTGGACACAAGGATGGAAAGAACGGAGGGCAGTTGCTGAGCTCAGCCCATTGCTTGGGCTGGGACTTTCTCCACCAAAGCCCCAGGGCGAGGAGCTACAATGAAAAAGAAAGGTAGTGGTCTCAGCAGAAAGTGGAACCAGAGCTCCAGCAACTTAGAGGGCCCAGAAGCCCTCTCCGTTTCAGGGAGCAGGAGGAGAGCAGGGCAGGGGCCAGGTGAAGGTGCTGTGCCTGGTGCCCTGGGACCTCCCAGGCCCTGTGACCCTATCCAGAGAGAGGACAGGGCGGACTGCATCTCTGGGAGAAAGTAGCCCAATCATTATCACACCTCAGTTGCTCATTGTCCGTTATAAAACAAAACAAAACATGGCTTCTGGTTTATATATCAGTTACATGAGTCTGGCTAATGTGAGTCTTCCCTGCAAGCCATTCTGAATCTGGCACAGCAGACAGTAGGGTCGGTTGAGGGGTAAGTGCCATCTTGAGAGGCTCCTGAAGGACAGCCAACCAGTTTCAGCCACCAGTGACTTAGCAAGCAAGAGGTCATGCATGGTCAAGAGGTCAAACACAGAGACTGTGAAGCCCAGTAGTGAAAAGCCAGATGAATTCCTGTCACCCCAGGCTCTTGGTCAGCTTTTCCCCAGCCTCTGCAGCCTGGAGTAGGACCAGGGTCCTGATGTGAGCTGGAGCGAGACCCACGTTATCTCATCTGTCCCTGCTGTGGACTAAAACTTGTGCTGCTGGGCTCTGGGCCCTTCCTTCCTCCATTCCTGGGCTGCCCTTCCACTGCTTGGGGAGCACAGACATGCTGTACGCTGGGTGTTCCCCTGAGCCCAGCGAGGAGCAGAGAGGAGACTCCCACCCAGTTCTTGCCCTTGAGGTCCTTGGGGTCTAGAGGAAGTGGAGGGGGTCTCATATGGGAGGCGGGAGAGTTTGTTAGCCTTGTCCTGGGCTCACCTGTCTGCCCGCTGTCTTTGGATTTCCTCACCCCAGAGAACGGCCACTGCAGGCAGATTTCCATGAATTCCATACATTTGATATTCAGTCTGTTCTGCAACGAGGTTCTGGGTTACATGATTTTTGGAGGTTTTGACAGAATGCGCAAGGAGCTGGATTAAATTAAAACAAAATTGCCATCACTGAGTTAATGACTGTAACAATACGATTCACTGCCAAATTAATGCAATATTAGGTCTCATCATTATACTAATAATCTTCACACAGCAGTACAAAAACAATTGTTTGGGGAGGGGTGACTCATAACATGAGAGAACAGTTTTGGAAAGTCTCAGAGCTTCCTTCTATGATCTGAGGAAGGAAAGAGAGGCACTAAGGTTTCTGAAGTGCCTACTGTGTGATAAAATCGGGGGGATCAAAGAGACAGTCCTTGCTCTGGGGGAGCACACAGCTCCCATGGTGGGGACAGCCATGAGTGACTATAAAGTGGTGTGGCCTTGAAAGGAAAAGGACCATATGGAAGGCTTCCTGGAGGCGGCAGCATTGAGGTGAGCCTGGGAAGACAGTGGCATCCGTTGGGTCTTGTTCCCTCCTTACCTCCTGCAGCGTCTGCAGTCTGGCTTTTATCCCCTTTTCGCCTCTGAAATGCTCTCATCAGGTGACCTTCACATTGTGAGACCCAAACCCTGGCCCTCGGTCCATCCCCATCTTCCCTGACTCCCAGAGCAATGCTCCAAGGGGTTTCCACGGCCTCCGAGGTTCCCACCAGCATCGCTGACCCCCTTCTCTGTCTCCTCTGCTGGGTCCTCTGACCTCTGAACACCTGCGGGCCTCAGACTGAGCCTTTTTCTCCTCTGTCCCCTGCCTCCCAGCTCCCCTGATGTCCTGGACACTCACTGTCCAGTGCTGACCCCTCTGATCATCACACACAGGCATCTCACAGTCTATAACAGTGTCACCCTGCGGTGTCTAATACACGTTTTTAAAACCAGGTTTCACGATACAGAAAAATGCACCCGCATAATTGCCTTTCCACAAAGTGAATGCATTGAGATGTCAGTTCCAGAATTAGGAAAGAGAATGCTACAGCTTGAGGAAGCCCCTTCCAGGCCCTGTGGCCCCACCACACAGGCGTGGCCAGGTTCCAACTCTTATCACCTGAGGTGGGTCTCACCTGGCCTGGTGCTGAACATGAGCGGAACCATAAGACATCTGCTCTGGCATCTGCTTCTTCGGCTCAGTGTCACACATGTGGGACTCATCCACGTTTCCATGTAGCTGTGCTCCATCCTTCTTGTTGCTGTAGGGAGTATCCCATCATATGAATGCACCACAATTTATTCATTCTACTTTTGATCGGCATTTTTGTTGTTTCCATTTTTAGAATTATGAATAATCCTGGGAGAGGGATTGATGCTCAGTCTTACTCCTTACTCTTCAGGAGTAGGGACTGGCTTGATGTGGTGGGGTGAAGGGCACATGCACACATTCTAATGGAACGTGTAACGCCCTTGCCTTATGGAGGGCCTGCTGTCGGCATCTCAGCACCATTGCTGGCCCTTTTATTTTAAATAAGAGGTTGAATGAATTAATAAAGAGATAAATGAATGACCACATGAATGCATTTCAAAAAAACATTATTGCATGTCAAATACGGTGCTGGCCATTTTTGTAAATGTTATTGTATTTAAGCCTTGGAGATGGGGTGACTCCCTTGACTTTATAGAAGAAAAAAAGATTCAAGGACCAGGACATCCAGATCATTTAACTTCTGGACTCAGTTTCCGCATCTGTGAAATGGCAACAGTAGGTCTCAGTGGGTGGTTGGGAGAACAGTTTCATGATCTACATAAAGCAGTCAGCACCGTCCTGGCACAGACGAGCCCTTAATAAACTCTGGCTCATCCTCTTTATGTTTCGTGTAGCCTGTAAGTGGCTGACCCAGGATTTGAAGCTGTGAACCTAACATCATCTCATTGCATCATTTCTACCCCTGGGGATATGGGAGTGTCAAGGAGGGGTTGTGGCTGTATCTTTCCAGCCCCAGCCTGTCTTTTTCTCTCTTGAACTCTGGGATGTGAGGGGGGCTTGTGCCTGAGCCACCTCTGTGTCTCTCCCCACCCTCCTCACTGCATATAATCGGGCTATGATTAAGCAGATTGGTTTAGACTCTGCCCTGGGATCTGACGCCCTCCCACCTCCAAACTTCCTTATCCAGAGAATGAAAATAGCATGCAATCGTGGGCTGTGCTCGCTAATTTCATTTTCTGTGTCTGGAGTAATAAGGCCTCTTGAACTCTCAGGCTGATTTAAATTCGAATAACAACTAGCCTAGCGTGTGACTGGAGCTCTGAGCTCTCTGCCCTGAGCTTGGCCAGCCGCTCCCGGCAGAGGGCATGGCAGGTACTTCCGGCCTCCCAAGCTGAGGCCACGTGGACCCACCCTGGGCACGCCCTGCTCCTTCACCTCTGGAGGACCTGCTCATGATTAGAACAGTGCCCCATAAAAAGTGGTGCCCCTGGGGCTGGCAGAGCCTTAGCCCTCTGAATGGAACTCTCTTGGCTTCTTCCATTAATTTGTCATTTATATTGCACTCTTTGGCCAAGAGACAGATGTCAGTTTCAAATGGGGATCAAGTCTGGTCCTGCTTTTAGTCACAGCTGATGCTAAAAGGTGAGAGGGGGCGGGTGACATTTTCAAAGAGGTCTGTGGCTCCGAACAAGATGGCACTGCTTCTCCGGTGAGTGGAGATGGCCCTAGTTCAAGCTTGAGTGGTGGAAGATTTATGAACAGTGGTCACGACATGCTCCCTGGGTGTCTCTTGCTCAGCCCTGAAGGACCCCGGTTGGGGGGGGCTACTGCAACTCCCAAGGGACCCCAAGGGGCCACTGCAACTCCCTAGGGAATCCCAGGGGGGCCACTACAACACCCAAAGGACCCTAGGGGGGGCCACTGCAACTCCCAAGGGACCTCAAGGGGCCACTGCAACTCCCTAGGGACCCCAGGTGGTCACAGGGACACTCAAGGGACCCTAGGAGGCCACAGCGACACCCAGGGGACCCCAGGGGCCACAGTATCTCCTCTTCCTTGCTCCCTGCCCTTCAGCGTCAGGGATGCACTCCGAGTTCCTTGTTTTTTCCTTCCACTTGGCCGACTGTTTGCTTAGGGTCTGCTCCTCTGATTCTCACAAGACTGGGGCTACCCTCCTTGAGGCTCTTCTCCCCTTCAGTCCCACTCACAACCCTGTGGCCTCTGTGCTGGGGATCCTGAGATGGGATGCAGGGTCTTTTCATGAGGACCTCACGGACAGGTGTGCACGCAATGATGTTTTCCAAATCAGGATTCTACTAGTGCAGGCAGGAAAAAAATAAAAAAACAGCTCCAGGAGGCATGAGATTTAGGGATCACTGGACTGAAACAGTTCATCAGGCTTCGTTCCTGCAGGACTGCTCAGAGAATACTATGTGTCATTTCCCAAACACATGAGGGCATGACTCTCCCTGCACGCACGCAGGGGTATGAAGAGGTGAGGGACTCGCCCAGGTACACAGTTCAGTGAAGAGCTGAGTGACCGCCAGGGGTCCCTCGCCTGTACTGGTGTCTCCCAAGCTCCAGAGTCTCCAAAGCTGTTGGTTAGTGAGGCGGTCTGGAGCCACCTGTCAGTGGTATGGGCTCTTTGAGTCACTCAAGATGCTGTCTCCTTAGGGCAGCAGGAACAGCGCTGGGAGTTTGCAGTGTCAGATATCTGATGGGAGCCCTGGTCTAGGGAGCAGGGGACACAGGAGCAGTCTTGGCTCTGCTGTTTATTGGCTGAGTTGAACCAGTTCCTTCTGGATCTTGGTTTCTCCACATGGAGATAAAGGACCCCTTCTCTGTCCCCATGCAAAGTACTGGCAACAGTTTCCTCGGCCTGTCGACAATTTGAGGCATGTGCCAGTCTTGTGGGAAAAATGATTTTGTTTAGTTGGCTGGAAGCGTTTGCTTTTTTCTGGCCAAGATGACTGTGCGTCTCAAACTAGCTGTATGGTCAGCGTGAGACGAGCACACCTGTAGGGAGATTGGTTTCTGAGTGGGGGCTCAGCCTGGACTGGCCTCATGACCTTGGGCAGGACGTCTCTCCTCTCTGACTCTGGGTCCTCCAATGAGGCGGTTCGCCTTGCAGCTCCAGCACTGCATGACCGGGTTTCTCCAAAAGTGAAAGTGAAAGTCACTCAGTCGTTTCCGACTCTTTGCGACCCCATGAACTATACAGTCCGTGGAATTCTCCAGGCCAGAATACTGGAGTGGGTAGCCTTTCCCTTCTCCGGGGATCTTCCCAACCCAGGGATGGAACCCAGGTCTCCCGCATTGCAGGTGGATTCTTTACCAGCTGAGCCACCAGGGAAGCCCAAGAATATTGGAGTGGGTAGCCTATCCCTTCTCCAGCGGATCTTCCTGACCCAGGAATCGAACCTCCTGCATTGGGATCTCCTGCCTAGCAGGCGGATTCCCTTACCAACTAAGCTATCAGGGGTTTTCCAGGCCCTGACTAATGGCCTGTGGCCGCAGCTGGCCAGGCCTGACCAGGGAGGGGCCCCTGAGGGCACCGCCATCCCCATGGCACGTCCCAGAGGCAGATGCACTCGGCTGGCTGCTCCCAGGAACAGCTGCTGATGGGGCGGGCGAGAGATGGGGTCTTGGTGGGGGAGGGCTAGCGGGCCCCGCTCTGCTGCAAGCGTGGCTCTGGGGTCCACTGCTCATCAGCTAAGCAGGTAATTATGTGTGCTCTTTGTTCCTTGCACAAAGGAGCTCTCAGAGAACTTCCGAGAGGCCCCGCTTCCTGGCTGATTTTTTTTTTTTTTTCAGAGTTGGAGTGTGAAAGCCAGGCTGAACCTGCCTAATTGTGCCTGCGAAGGCTATTCAGAGAGACCATTCTTGGAAGGAAATCAGGACGATTAGCTCTTGGCTGCGGCGAGAGGGGAAGCGAGCTAATCATGGTGAATGACAGCCTGTTCCCGGGAGAACCAAAGGGCACAGAACTGGGAGAAAAGACAGCAAAAAAAAAAAAAGCGGGGCAGCGGGAGCAGAGCCCGGGCTGGACCAGGGAGGGCTGCACTCGCTCAGGCTGCAGGGGAGGGTGTTATGACCTTGGGCCAGTCACCGAGGGTCTCAGTGGGGTGGTTTCCCTGAGTCTGCAGAATGAAGGCTGTGCAAAAGGACTGGATGGAACCATCCATCACAGAAACGACAGGTGGGAGCCGAGGGGTCCAGAGCAGATGGTGCCGGAAGGGCCGGAGGAGAGGGCTCCCGCAGCCAGGCGCGGCCCCGGTCCTCTGGCCATTTCTCGGCCATGGCTGCACCTGCCACCCCCCCTCCTCCCAGTTTTCTGCCTGGACCAGAGGAAAGTTTCTTATTCCGGCCCCCCCCCCCCCGCCCCACCACCAATAGTTACTTATTTGGCTGTGCTAAGTCTTAGCTGCAGCATTCAGGATCTTTAGTTTTAGTATGTGGGATCTAATTCCCTGACCAGGGATCAAACCCCTGCGCCCCCTGCATTGGGAGTGGAGAGTCTTAGCCACTGGACCACCAGGGAAGTCCTGAAAATTTCTAATTCTAATCCTAATTCGAGTGCCTTGTTGGGCTTCCAGTTCAGAGAGGTGGCAGTTCAAATCTCAGCTGTGCCTCCTCTTAGCTCTGTGGCATTAGGGATGCTCCCTAACCTCTCCCAAGCCTTTTCTTAGCTAGGTGCATTGTGGTATACAGTGGCCTGACTCCCGGTGGGTCATGAATGCTTATCACTGCTACAGCATCTGGAAACTAGGGTCCACGCAAGCTCATTCTCCCCATAATGAAAGCTTGGGTGAGTGTGTGGCTGTTTAGACAGCATTTTCAAAATAGAGGATGTGCCTTCCTACCTTTTTTGAATGGAGTCCAGGGTACATATTTCATTATTTATTTTCTTTTAAAGAGAAGCAGGGACTTCCCTGGTGGTCCAGTGCTCCCAATGCAGGGCGCCTGGGTTCAATCCCTAGTCAGGGAACTAGATTCCACATGCCTCAACTAAGACCCGGGCACAGCCAATACAGAAATAAATGTTAAAAAATAAATAAATAAAGAGAAGCAAACAAGTGTTAGGGCCCCAGCCTTGAGGTTGTTGCCTGAGCCTGCATCAGGGCTCCACCTCTTAGCGGCTGTGTGATAAGCACTTTGATCCCGTTTCCTTATTTCTTACTCGAGATAATGATCACATCTACTTCATAGGTAAGTGGTGGGAACTACTATACTCAGCACAGGGACTGGCACTTTGTAAGTGCTCAACAGAGTTTAACATCATCATCCTTATTATGTGATGGCTCAGGGTCACGCCGAGCCACACGTGTGCCAGCAGGTGACGGGGGATGACTCTGTTCCCACATGGCTGAATGAAAGAGTCAAGGCTCAGGTTCAACCAGTGCTCACAGCAAGGCTGCCAGGCTGACATCTGTGCTATTGGTCTGTGCTGGACCATGTCAGCTGTTAACTATTTTGAATACCTATACCTGGATAGAAGAGACAGACCCTCTTCTTCCAGTGCAGAAACTGAGGGGATAGGTGTGCGTGTGGTAGCAAACCAGCCCTAGAGGTGACCCAGGTCTGCTGTGAGGAGCCCAGGGCCCTGCAGGGGTCTCCCAGCCCCCATAGCCACTCCCCTGGTCCCCAGGGGTAAGAATGCAGCTGCTACACCAGCCTTGGCTTTTTCAGCACGCACGTGGGAACGGGCTACCCAGGCCACGAGAGGAATCTTCCTTGTCTTATTCCTTTATCTTTTGGCTGTTCCTTGAACTAAAGGCTTTGCATTCTCCACAGTCAGAAGACAATCACTCTATTCTTTTGGTTATCTTTACATATATTTATTTATTTGCCTGCACCTGGTCTTAGCTGTGGCACTCGTGGTCTTATCTTCACTGCAGCATATGGGATTCAGTTCCCTGATCAGGGATCAAACCCCAGTTCCCTGCAATGGGAGCCTGGAGTCTTAGCCACCAGACTCCCAGGGAAGTCTCATCTTTTGGTTATCTTAATCTCGATATGGGGCTTCCCTAGTAGCTCAGATGGTAAAGAGTCTGCCTGCAATACTGAAGACCTAGGTTCAATCCTAGGTCTTCCTTGGGTCGGGAAGATCCCCTGGAGAAGGAACTAGCAACCCACTCTGGTATTCTTGCCTGGAAAATTCCACGGACAGAGGCTCCTGGCAGGCTTTAGTTCATGGGGTCATAAAGAGTCGGACGTGACTGAGCAACTAACTTTAACTTTTTAATCTTGACAATTAAGGAAATTTTGGAGCTGCCATACGTGTTTCCCACTGAGCACCTTCGTGGAATCCTGAGCGATGAAGTTTCCAGAGGGTGGCATGGCTGAGAGCAGCGGTGGCCCCTGAGGACACGTGGCCAGGTAGCTGATGTCCCCAGGACCCCTCTCCGTGCAGGGAGGAGGCTGGGTGAAGCTAACTGGGCTGCTACACAGAGGACCCGCTGTTCCTGACCCCAGCTGCTCCTTTTGGACGTGAGAGAGAAGTAGAGTACCGTCTACATGATAGGAAATGGTTTGAAACAAGCTCTGTAAACAGCATCGTGCCAACAGGCGCTCAGGGTTATATGACTAGCATCCTCTCCTGGGTGACCCGCGGTAGGAGTGGAGCCAAAACACGACGGATGAAAGAGGTGAAGAGGTCAGGGAGGATTCTCCCCCCGAAGAGACTGAAAGGACACGCGACTGATTGGACTCGGGGCTCGGCTGGGTCCCTGTTCACCGCGGGTGTGTGTTATGTGCCCTGTGGCTCCCTGGGGCTTCTCTGTCCACTTTGCTGAGCTTGAGTACAGCGGCCCTCCCACAGCCCACGGTGTCTGAAGGTGGAAAGGGCGGTGGGAGGCACAGAGGGAGTTTGCCAGTGGGCTGGCGGGCCTGGCAGTCCCTATGCCAGTGGGGCCGAGTAGGAGGGTGGCCTGGGGCAGACGGAGCCCCGTCGGGAGACCTCTGTCCATCGGCCTCCCCCTGGCCCTCTCCGCTGCCTACCTGCTGGGAACACAAAATTCCATCCTAACCTAGACAGCATATTAAAAAGCGGAGACATTACTTTGCCAACAAAGATCTGTCTAGTCAAGGCAATGGTTTTTCCAGTGGTCATGTATGGCTGTGAGAGTTGGACTATAAAGAAAGCTGAGCACTGAAGAATTGATGCTTTTGAACTGTGGTGTTGGAGAAGACTCTTGAGAGTCCCTTGGACTACAAGGAGATCCAACAGTCCATCCTAAAGGAGACCAGTCCTGGGTGTTCATTGGAAGGACTGATACTGAGGCTGAAACTCCAATACTTTGGCCACCTGATGTGGAGAGCTGACTCATTTGAAAAGACCCTGATGCTGGGAAAGATTGAGGGCAGGAGGAGAAGGGGACGACTGAGGATGAGATGGTTGGATGGCATCACCGACTCGATGGACATGGGTTTGGGTGGATTCTGGGACTTGGTGATGGACAGGGAGGCCTGGCATGCTGCGGTTCATGGGGTTGCAAGGAGTCGAACACGACTGAGCGACTGAACTGAACTGAATGCCTTTTAAATAAAGCCTTAAAGATGACAAGCCCCATTTCCTGAGTAGAGCAGAGAGCAGTTATTTTACACTTCATCTAATTGATTAGAATGACTCCTCTAAATTAACCAGGCCTTGCAGAGCCGAGGGCGGGGTAGAGAGCCAAGCAGACAGAGTGGCTCGCTCAGGAGGTGGGGGGCGACGGTGGCAGGGGATGGGGGTGGGAGGCTCCTTGGATCCCCGCAGTGCGGGCTGCGGTCCATCGCCTAGATCCTGCACTCCTTCCCTCGGTCCAACCGCCCCCATACCCCAGCCTCCTGCCAACCTGGTGACATATGTCAGCCACTGGCTCCTAACAACCTCTGTCCTCCCTGGACCCCCGCAGCCTGTGACTAGGGCCTCTGTCTTGGGGTAGGCAAGGGTCAAGGGCACCCTGCATGGCAAGTGGGTGAAATGTTTGGTCTCCACTAATCTTCCAATCTACTCCAAGAGGAAAATGATTATTTATGATCCCATTTTACAGCTGGAGAAACTGAAGCCTGCTGGGCGGTGCTGGGGCCTCAGGCTGGCTTTGTTGACTCTGGAGCCCAAGCACGTTCGCTACCCTGTGGGGCCGGGAAAGGCACCCCCCAAGCCCCGGTGCTGTGTGTGCTGCACCCCGCAGTGTTTGAACATTCCACCAGGTGGACTCGGTCAGGAGGAGCTGGTGCACCCACCATCTCTCCTGGGGCAAGCCTTCCCCACCTGTGAGGCCCGGAGGAGGGCAGGGGACAGGAGAAGCCAGGCTGGCTGGACGGAGATGGGAGAGATGGGCTCAGGGCCAGTGTCCCCGGCTCCAGGGGCAGTGTGCTCCCAGTGTAGTTCGTGGCCCTTGTTTATAGCCTGCCCAGTCCCATTTTCCAAATTGGAGATGACTGCGGCTGTTCTGACTTTTCTTCCCACGCAAGGCCCTGTCTCTGTCTCCTTGCATTTGCTAAGCCCTTTGGCCAAATGTCTGCTTGCCCAGAGGAACTGTCTCCAGGGCTTTCTTGGAGACAGCTCCCAAAGTGACACATCAAATTGTCGGGAGGAAAAACTTTCATTCTATAGATCTGGCTTCAGGGGAGGGGGCCCTGTGACTTTAACTGACAAGGGAACAGATGAACAAGAGAAAAGATTCACGTAAAAATGCGAGCACAAAAGAAGTGGCTTAATAACTGGAGACGGGGTTGTACTCCTAACAGCAGGGAGAGGGGAGGGACAGAAAGAAAAAACGAGTTTATTTAGGGAAGACCTACAGGCTTTAAGAGCTAAGACAGCTTGATGTCTTACCACTTTGTCTATACAAGTGGTCCTGTGTCTTCTCCTGGAGGGAATCCCCACCCTCCCAGGGAGGAGATTTATGGCAGCTCCCCTTCCAGAAGCATCTGTCTTTAGTCTGATGATGGAAACTCCGAAAAGTCTTCTCTCTGTACCTGTATATTTATCTATTTTATTCATCAGTAAGCAGTCAGCCTTTTACGCCCTGGCTACTGGATTCTTTTTATAATTTCTCAGGTTGGAGCCCCCTTTTTAGGTACAGTTATACACATGTGGGCTTTGCAGGTGGCACGGTGGTAAAGAATCCATCTGCCAACATAGGAGACAGGATTTCGATTCCCAGATCGGGAAGATCCATTGGAAAAGGAAATGGCAACCCACTCCAATATTCTTGCCTGGAGAATCCCATGGACAGAGGAGCCTGGAGGGCTAATAGTCCATGGGGTCACCAAGAGTCGGACACGACTGAGTGACTACTCACGGACATACATACACATGGGACAAGAGAGAAAGATGTATTGGATTAACTGCTGGTTCCAGAACTGCTGTTAGGAAAGGGACTGTCTTTGCTTCCAAGAATGCCCTCATATGCCCTGTTGAGGCTTAGATGTCCTTGGCACCAACTCAACAGAGAAGATGGAAAGATGCTCTGTATGAGACAAGGCTGCATTCTGTGGCAGAGACAGTAAAAGATGAGAAAGCAAGCGTGGTGGGGGCAGTGAGGGGGCCAGGGTGTGGTTGGGGGCACCAAGGCCCTCCCAGCAGAGGACATTCTGAGACTGGTAGGGCCTGCTGCTACTTGGAGGCTTGTCAGCATGAGAACAAAAGAGAAAGGCCCTGCTCAGTCGTGTCTGACTCTTTGCCACCCCACAGACTGTAGCCTGCCAGGTTCCTCGGTCCATGGGATTCTCCAGGCGAGAATGCTGGAGTGGGTTGCCATTCCCTTCTCCAGGGGATCTTCCAGACCCAGGGACTGAACCTGCGTCTTCTGCATTGCAGGTGGATCCTTGACCACTGAGCCACCAGGGAACAAATGCCCTTTCCAGAGTTCTCTTGAAGACCATGGGCTCCTGAAGGCTGTGTAAATAAACTGGAAGTTCAGGTTCTCTGAGCTGCATTTCACACCTGGATCCCTGAGGTGTGGAAGCAGGATCCTGGAGGCCCCAGGGGGTCTGAAGTCTTGAAGCGAATTTGACTTCAGGACCAAAGAGAGATGGGAGTCAGGTTTTCCCAGCTCCTGAGGGCCCTAGTGGCCTTGGCTGACACCCAGTTCACCGAGCTTGGGTCCTGCCCCCTCCCCACTGAGAGTAACCCAAAGTGAGTGAACCCAGGGGAGCAGCTTCAGTCCCGCCTTGCAGGCGGCCTGCCCAGAGCTCTCCCACTGGACAGGGGAACCCACCTACTCCTCATGCCACTAAGGCCCCTCAGGAGAGCGCCCTGCATGTCCCAGGCTCAAATGAATTCCATTCCTAGAGGGAATTTGTCCTGGAGGGACGGGGTGAGGATGCAATCAGGAAAGGTTAATTTTGAATTCATATTGGATCTGCTTCTGTGATTTTAACTCTCATCTTTTTTTCTTCTCTTTCTTTTAAAAATTAATTTATTTATTATAATTGGAAGCTAATTCCTTTTCAATATTGTGGTGGTTTTGCCATACACTGACATGACTCAGTCTTGGGTGTACATGTGTCCCCCCATCCCTAACCCCCTTCTGCCTCCCTCCCCATGCCATCCCTCTGGGTTGTCCCAGTGCACCAGCTTTGAGTGCCCCATCTCATGCATCGAACCTGGACTGGTGGTCTGTTTCACATATGGTAACATACATGTTTCAATGCTATTCTCTCAAATCATCCCATCCTTACCTTCTCCCACAGAGTCCAAAAGTCTGTTCTTTATATCTGTGTCTCTTTTGCTGTCTCACATATAGGGTCGTCATTACCATCTTTTTAGATTCCATACATATGCATTAATATACTGTATTGGTGTTTTGCTTTCTGACTTACTTCACTCATCCACCTCATTAGAACTGACTCAAATGCATTCTTCCTAATAGCTGAGTAATATTCCATTGTGTATATGCACCACAACTTTCTTATCCATTCGTCTGCCGATGGACATCTAGGTTGCTTCCATGTCCTAGCTATTGTAAACAGTGGTGCGATGAACATTGGGGTACATGTGTCTCTTTCAATTCTGGTTTCCTTGGTGTGTATGCCCAGCAGTGGGATTTCTGGGTTGTATGGGAGTTCTGTTTCCAGTTTTTTAAGGAATCTCCACACTGTTCTCCATAGTGGCTGTACTAGTTTGCATTCCCACCAACAGTGTAAGAGGGTTCCTTTTTCTCCACACCCTCTCCAGCATTCATTGTTTGTAGACTTTTTGATAGTGGCCATTCTGACTGGAGTGAGATGGTACCTAATTGTGGCTTTGATTTGCATTTCTCTGATAATGAGTGATGTTGAGCATCTTTTCATGTGTTTGTTAGCCATCTCTATGTCTTCTTCGGAGAAATGTCGGTTCAGTTCTTTGGCCTATTTTTTGATTGGGTCATTTATTTTTCTGGTATTGAGCTGCATGAGCTGCTTGTGTATTTTTGAGATTAATTCTTTGTCAGTTGTTTCATTTGCTATTATTTTCTCCCATTCTGAAGGCTGTCTTTTCACCTTATAGTTTCCTTCATTGTGCAAAAGCTTTTATGTTTAATTAGGTCCCATTTGTTTACTTTTGCTTTTATTTCCATTACTCTGGGAGGTGGGTCATGGAGGATCTTGCTGTGATTTATGTCAGAGAGTGTTCTGGCTATGTTTTCCTCTAGGAGTTTTATAGTTTCTGGTCTTCCATTTAGATCTTTAATCCATTTTGAGGTTATTTTTGTGTATGGTGTTAGAAAGTGTTCTAGTTTCATTCTTTTACAGGTGATTTTAACCCTCATCTTGCTGCTTTTGTTATTGTAGGCAGACATAATGGCCTGCCTCGGGAAGATAACCTGACCCCAGCAATAACCCTATATGCCCACCCTTTGAAGGACGGTAAGGAAGTGAAACTAACACATCCCCCTATCTGAGGCTTGCCATTCTAGGGGACACGTGCAAGGACCGAACAGTCTTTTTACTTTGTTTCCTCACTTGCCATCTCTGATCCATAAAAGAACCCTAACAAGATGGTTATTTTGAGGCGCTAGCCTGCCATCTTCTTGGTCAGCCGAATAAAGTCCCTTCCTTGTCTTAACACTTGTCTCAGATTTACTGGCCTGTCATGCAGTAAGCAGAGCAAATCTGGACTCGGTAACAAGGTCTGCCTCTCTCTGCAGGCCTCCCGCTCTTAGGAGGGCTCAAGAAACCCCAGACTCCCCCTCTAGGAGTTCTTGCGCCTGCTGGGACCCCTTGTCACCCCGCCCGTCTTCCAGAATGACCCATTTGCAGCTTTCCCAACTATCTGTCACCTTTCCTCCTTGGCTGGGACTGGGAATTTGTTGTTGAGGCTGAGTAGGTGGCTGAGACACAGAGCATGAATATATCATGTTCAGGGAGTTGGCTGGTAGATCGCGGTAACACAGGCTTCCCTCCTGAGAAGAGGTCCTATGGCCAGGCTGCTGAACAATCCCTTGACTGGCTCTGATCTCAGCTGGTGGGGGAACCAGGCAGCCCCCTCCCCAGCCTGTGGGTACTGGAATCAGAGTGCGGCTTTCAGTCCAAGCTACTGATGCTGGAAGAGGTAGCTGGATGGACTGTGTTTTAGTCTGGGTGGCTGATCAGCCCAGTTTCCCTTGGTGGCTGCAGTCAGTTTGGGCCTGTATAGGGGACAGACACAGGCCCCACTGCAAGGTGTGTTATTTAAGGCCTGGGCCTCCCTCTCCCCTCCCGGCTCCTTCCCTCCAACCTGCCTTCCTACTGGAAGGAATTGTGAAGCTCTCACAAGCCTCTGAGCAGCAGAGAGAGTGTGAGACTCAGGCTCCGCACCCTCCCAGACTCGGGCCCTTGAAACCCCAGGAGATGAACGCCTGATTAGAAATCAGATGCTATTCTAAAAAGCCAGTGCAAAGTGGGAGGCCTGGAGAGACAGCATCCATTAATGGGCCGGTGAACCAGGGGCTGTACCTTGGGGCCACAGGTTGCTCTGAGAAGCGGGCCAGGCCCAGGCCGGGTCAGGGGCGGGAGAGGTCACGCCCGGGCACTGTCTGCCCTGAGCAGACGTGTGCTAGCCTCCACTGGGCTCAGCACCCACACCGGGGATAGCGGGGAGGATGGGGCTTCCAGGCCATCAAGGCCCAACCCTTCCACAGCTCACATGCAGCTTGATCTGCCTTCCTCACAGAGAACCTCAATCCCCAGGGTGGTGGAAGGCATTGTTGTTCACTCGCTTGGCTGTGTCTGACTCTTTGTAACCCCATGGACTGCAGCACGCCAGGCTTCCCTGTCCTTGACCATCTCCCAGAGTTGGCTCAAACTCATGTCCATTGAGTCAGTGATGCCATCCAACCATCTCATGCTCTGGAAATACAGGAAAGAGTAAAACCCGACCCTCTCATGGAGCTTCATGGAAAACTAGGGAAGGTGCTCCAGAGGGAGAAGAGAAACTGGCTGCTGGGGGGCTGTGAATGGGGAAGCCGTGACCTGTGTGCTGGGTGGCCTCTGAGGTCTTGCTTCTAGTCTAGCTCCTAAACCTCTCTTGCCGGGTTAGGGCATTTCTGTAAATGCTGTTAAAGAGGAGCCTGTCCACGAAGGGGGCAGGGGCTGGGCAGGCTGCTGGGCATGGGCTGGCACCCCAGCTGTTCCGATGTGGCCTGTGATGCTGGAGCAGACTGAGCATAAGGGTAATGGGAGCCACAGAGGAGCGGTCCTGGGCCTCGTGTCAGGGCCAGTGCAGTGACGTCCTGGGTCCCTGAAGGAGTGTTCTCCTCACCTGGGCATCAGAGCAGGTCAGCCGGTCAGCTGGTCAGAGGCAGGAGTGGTCATGGACACTTCCCCAGGGCCACCATCACTCAACTAGTTTTTCTCATTAAAAAAAAAAAATTAAGTGTCACCTGTGGCTGGATGAAGCATAAACTGGAATCAAGATTGCCGGGAGAAATATCAATAACTTCAGATATGCAGATGACACCACCCTTATGGCAGAAAGTAAAGAAGAACTAAAGAGCCTCTTGATGAAAGAGGAGAGTGAAAAACTTGGCTTAAAGCTCAACATTCAGAAAACTAAGATCATGGCACTCAGTCCCATCACTTCATGGCAAATAGATGGGGAAACAGAGAGGGACTTTATTTTGGGTGGCTCCAAAATCTCTGCATATGGTGACTGCATCCATGGAATTGAAAAATGCTTGCTCCTTGGAAGGAAAGTTATGATGAACCTAGACAGCATGTTAAAAAGCAGAGACATTACTTTGTCAACAAAGGTCCGTCTAGTCAAGGCTATGGTTTTTCCAGTAGTCATGTATGGATGTGAGAGTTGGACTATAAAGAAAGCTGAGCGCTGAAGAATTGATGCTTTTGAACTATGGTGTTGGAGAAGACTCTTGAGAGTCCCTTGGACTGCAAGGAGATCCAACCAGTCTATCCCCAAGGAAATCAGTCCTGGGTGTTCTTTGGAAGGACTGATGATGAAGCTGAAACTCCAATACTTTGGCCACCTGATGTGAAGAGCTGACTCATTTGAAAAGACCCTGATGCTGGGAAAGATTGAGGGCAGGAGGAGAAGGGGACGACAGAGGATGAGATGGTTGGATGGCATCACTGACTCAATGGACATGAATTTGAGTAAACTCTGGGACTTGGTGATGGACAAGGAGGCCTGGTGTGCTGCAGTCCATGGGGTTGTGAAGAGTTGGACATGACTGAGTGACTGAACTGAACTGAACTCTCTTTCAGGCTCCAACTGGGCACAGACTCTTGGTGGTGAACGAAACAGACAGAAGCTCTGGCCCTGAGGATTTTGGATGAAAGGAAAGTGCAGTAGGCTGTGAGGGTGTCCCCAGCCTGGTGGGGCCTGGGAGGACTCAGGAGAAAGTCCTGCTGCAGGGTGTTCACTGTCTTGGAAGGAGACCTGGAAGAGGGCCGGGGGTGGCAGGAGGCGTGGGGGCCACACCCCTCCAGATGGGGCACCCCCGTCTGCCAAGGCCTAGAGAGGCAGCACAGCTCCTTTGAGGAATTAATAATGTAGTTTATTTATTCATTTAAAAAATATTTATTTATTTGGCTGCCCAGGTCTTAGTTGTCGGGTAAGCGGGATCTAGTTCCCCGACCAGGGATTGAATCCAGGACCCCTGCCTTGGGAGCGTGGAATCTTAGCCACTGGACTACCAGGGAAGTCCCTATTCATGTGTCTGAGCATGACTATATTGAGAGGGGCAAGGTGCATTAACAAGGCCTGCGTTCTAGAGTCAGGTGAACCTGGGTTAGACCCTGGTCGGACACTCGCTGGCTGTGTTGGCCTCAGACGAGTTTGCATACAGCCTCTTGGCTGAGAATGGGAGAGCTGATCTGTCCCCCACACTACTCTCAGGGATGAGAGGTGATGGAGCTGAGGCCGGCACCATGTTGGCCCCCGCGGGGGCCTCCCCTAGCATCTCCAGCCTCAGGGCAGCCAGGCCAGCCCCGGCAGGAGAGGAGGGCTTTCTCTCCACCTTCTGCTCGGCAGTGACTGATGGGGACACAGCGCAGCTTCGAGCTTGAGGAAGACACAGTGAGCATCCTTCTGATTTTAGTTCAATTCTGTGAGCAGGATGCTCCCAGGGCCGATAGATTTTTCCAGTAATGAAATTGTAAAAGGAATTGAGTTATGCCTCTCAAGCTTTAAAGGACAACTGGTGACTTTGCCCCAGGCCTCTGGCCAGCCCAGCAGATGCTCGTTCCCCGTGTTGTGGTCAAGACCCTCACTTCTTTCTTCTGAGCCCCTGGCATGGCCTCTAGAATGTCCTCCTGCTGTAGGGAGACCCTGGGGGTGTTTGCTTCATGAACACACCCGGGACTGGAGACATAGCTTGCCAGATGAAATGTGGAGCCCTTGGCTCAAACATGCTTAAGGGTTTCAAGATGGCAACAGCAGAGCATTAAAAAGCAGGTGCAGAGCCCTTCTGGCTGCCTGGGTTTAAAGCCAGCTCTGCCACTTACTAGAGTTATGTCCTGAGTCCGGTGATTTCAACTCTCTGTGCTCAGTTTCCTCATCTATGAAATGGGGAGAACAGTAGCAGTAGCCCCTCCTCCAGGGCCACGGGGAGAGCCACCTGGACTCTGGGGGTGTAGCTGAGTGTGGCTCCAATTCTTTTTCCCCTTCTCTCTCCTTCTCCTTTGATCCCCTTCCTTGTTTTTTTCTGGGGTCCCCTTCTCCCCACTGCATCCCCAACAGGCTCAACAGTGGCTGATGCTGAGCTGTTCTTGCTGCTGTAACTGGTCCTCGGGTCAGCCTATCACTTGGGTCCTTCTCTCAGTGCACTGGGCAGCCCTTCTTCATGGTCTCCTCTGAAGCCCACGCCCTCCCTTTCTCCTTTGGGCAGAGGCCATGCCTGGTGCAGACCCCTCCCTGGAGAGAGCAACCCCTCTCAGCACCGCTGCACTCAGGCTGTGGGGCACCTGGAGTTTCACCTGGAATCTCAGGTAGAGGAGAGCAAGGCCAGCAGGAGATGGAGATGCCTGACGTCTCCGTGGGAGGAGGGAGACGTACATACAGAGGAAAATATGCCCATAATCCAAATATAAACAGAAAACCCTGCTAGCATGGCATTGTGTGGCTTTCTGTTCCTTTATTGAGGCAGAAGTGCTTTTTCTCTTATTTAAAGGTCTTTACTGAAGAGGAGTGCATGGCTCCTCACTCCAGTATTCCTGCCTGGAGAATCCCATGGACAGAGGAGCCTGGCGAGCTACAGTCCATGGGGTCACAGCTGGAGACAACTGAAGCAACTTAGTATGCATACCACAGCACTGGAGTGTAACACACACTGGTACAGTAGGACAGCCATGGAGGCCACCCACCGCATTCAGATTTCCCCAGTTCTGTTTGTATTTGCGTGTGTGTTTATTTAGTTCTATGTACTTTTATCACCTGGGTATGTCAGTGGCTCCAACACCTCTGATGGTCCTAATGGCACAAGATTCCCTCCAGCCATTCTTTCATAGCCCCACCCAATCATCACCCCAACCTCTCTGACAACCATGGCTCTTCTCCATCTTTCCTTTTGTGTCATCACGGCTGGAGGTAAATGGACCGAAGTAGTGTGTAACCCTCTGGGATCAGCATTTTGCGCTTAGTGTGGCTTTCTGGAGCTCCACCAGGTGGCTGCGTGATCTGTGTTGGTGGCACAGATCTGCTGGGTGAGCTTACCATTCACCCTTCAAAGGGCATCTGGTTATTTCCAGTGTTCGCTTGTTGCAAATAAAGGTTGTCTGGACATCCAGCTGCCGATTTTTGTCTGAATATAAATTCACACAGGAGTGCAGTTACTGGGTGGGATGGCAGTCCCCTCCTGACTATTTTTAGAGGAGCACTGTTGATAACGTATTTTAATGCAAACTTTTCCGGTGACCTGGAAGACTTTCTTATGAGCTCTCTGGTGCGTGCATGCATGCTAGGTCGCTTCAGTCGTGTCCAACTTTGTGCAACCCTATTGACTGTAGCCCGCCAGGCTCCTCTGTCCATGGGATTCTCCAGGCAAGAATACTGGAGTGGGTTGCCATTGCCTTCTCCAGGGGGACTGCTCCTAATTCTTTGTGTTGGAGATTAGAGGCCCCCTCGGTCTAATCCAGGTCTGGAGATATCCCTTCAGGCAAGGGAGGTGCTTCACTCCACCAGCCTCCCCCGAAGAGGGTCCCCATTGCTGATCTTCCTTGGGCAGAGGACACAATGGATTAATTTTCTTTTTCTCCAGAGGCAGGACCTGGGAATTTACAGACTAACACATCCAACTCCAGACTCACCTAGTTCTCTTTATCTGGGAGACACAGCATGTGTCACCTCTTGTATGGATGGAGTCCTTCAAGAAAATGAACAGAGTCTGGTAAGAACTTTCTTCTGGGAGAAACTGACTTCATCTGTTGAAAACTTGCTCACTTGTCTCTAGCAGAAAATGTCTCAGTGGAGACATGAGACATGAGAATGTCTCAGCCTTAGAGAATTATGATTAAATCATTCTCTTAACCCTAGAGACAGGCTGAATAAGACCATTGCATTTTCAACTCCTGCGAGACATCTGTAACCAAATGGTTAATAAGAAAATTTCCAAGTCATTCATTATTTACCCTGGCTGCATAATGCATGAAACCCATGAGCCAGACCCATTTGTATTTTCAACACCAGCCTCAAATGTCAGCCCAGTACTTCACAGAGCGCACCACCGCCCACCCCCAACCCCTGCCAGGATGAATTTGGCCCTCTGGTTTGGCCCTTCCTCCCCTCAAGCTGGATTTTATGGGGAAGTGACCAACTGAGGTCTTGAAGCCTCTTGCATACTGCCCACTATGCTGTTAGCCTGCATGGTTCTCCTTCCTCTACTAAATCCTAATCTTAGAGGCTTAACCCGGAAGTCCTTCCTCCATGACTCCTCCTAGACAGGAAGTAGTGCTCCATCTACCGTCTTCCTGTAGCACTTAGGGGCTCTAATAGAACATGTGGGACTACCACCACCACTATGACAATAGCTATTATGATTTATTTAGTTTCTAATACCTGCCAGACCTAGACACATTACTGCATTGAATTCTCATAATAGCTGGTGAGGCAGATATTATATTTCTCCTCTTTAAGATGAGGAAGCAGGCTTGGAGAGGTGAACTCACTCACCCAAAGACATATAACTCGTAAGAGGCAGAGTCGCAATTGCCTGTGGGAACTGTCATTCCTTTTCTCCTCAATCATTCCCTGCAGAAGTCTCTTCATTTGTTCAGCCTTTTCAGAAAAGCAACTTCAGGTTTTGTTGATTTTGTTTCTTAGTTTTTGTTTTTATTTTATTTATTCCTTCTAGTTTCTTTGGATTTATTTTTCTGTTCCTTTTGTAGTTTCTGGGGATGGATCTGAGTTCATTACTTCTCAATCCTTCTGCCTTTCTGTATTTAAGGCTAAGGATTTCCCTCTGAGTGCTGCTGTAGTTGCATTATACCTGTTTTGAGCTGGAGGAGTGTATTATTCCATTCAAAATATTTTCTAATTTTCAGTGTGATCTCGAGTTAAGATTGTGCTCATGTTTGATGGACACCACACCTCGCTTTTCATGAGATCTTTTTTCAGCATCCAATCAATCATTTTCACATCAGTCCCTCCCTCTGGATTCATGGTTCAGGTTTTTTCCCAGTCCCACTGCAGGGGCGACTCCACCCTTACAGGCATGTGTTGGTGGGCTCAGGTTACCTGCCTCTGTGCTACCTGCAACTTCCCCACCCTGAGGCCATGATGACAACTGGGTGAGCAGGGTTATTGAATACCATGGAGTCTGTTTTAATCTACCACAAAAATAGCAGTTCATAAGTTTGGTGCTTTGACCATAATTGGTCATACAATTTGACCAAGGTCCACTTAATGTGAGAAGATCAAGCAGCTCATCACCTATGCATTCCTATTTTCCAGGGACAAAAGGAAGCGGTGATAACAAAGAACTGGAGGAACTGTATGAATTACCTGGTCTTTATGACAGAAGATTTGATTTCACATAACCACTCAGAAAAAAAAGTGGTAGAAAGTGAAGAGGAACTAAAGAGCCTCTTGATGAAAGTGAAAGATGAGAGTCAAAAAGCTGGCTTAAAACTCAGCATTCAAAAAACTAAGATCATGGTATCTGATCCCATCACTTCATGGCAAATAGAAGGGGAGAATGTGGAAGCAGTGACAGACTTTATTTTTTCAGGCTCCAAAATCACTTTGGACGGTGACTGCAGCCATGAAATTAAAAGACGTTTGCTCCTTGGAACAAAAACTATGGCAAATCTAAACAGCAATTTAATAAAGCAAGATGTCACTTTGCCAACAAAGATTCATATAGTCATTGCTATGGTTTTTCCAGTAGTCATGTGTGGATGTGAGAGCTGGACCATAAAGAAGGCTGAGCACCGAAGAATTGATGCTTTTGAACTGTGGTGTTGGAGAAGACTCTTGAGAGTCCCTTGGACTGCAAGGAGATCAAACCATTCCATTCTAAAGAAAATCAACCCTGAATATTCATTGAAAGGACTGATGCTGAACCTGAAGCCCAATACTTTGGCCACCTGATGCGAAAAGCCGATTTGTTGGAAAAGACCGTGATGCTGAGAAAGATTAAAGGCAGGAGGAGAAGAGGGCGGCAGAGGGTGAGATGGTTGGATGGCATCATTGACTCAATGGACATGAATTTGAGCAAACTCTGGGAGATGGTGAAGGACAGGGAATCCTGGTGCTGCAGTCAGTGGGGTTGCAAAAAAGTCAAACATGACTGAATGACTGAACAACAGCCAGTAAAACATAGGCTCTTTCAAAAGCGGGGGCGGTCTGTGTTTTGAGTACAATAGGCAGAAACAGGTGCAGTATCAGCCCCCTACCACCTTGTCATTCCATGTATAGGCCCAAGGATTTCAGGTCCTTACAGGCGCCCTGGGGCTGGAAGCGCTAACGTGGCCTCAGGCTGTGACCCCTGGAAGTTGGAGGAGTACAGGCAGGCATCCAGGCAGCATTGATTGTGGCAGATCCCTTGGGGCCAGGGTCTCCTGGCCCCCACCCTCCCTGGGTAAGCCACTTTCCTTGTTTCACAGGCAGAGAAGGACCTTGGTTCTCACTGGCTGCTTGACTCAGAGAAGCAGGATTCTTCCTATTGGTGCCGCTGCCTTTTCTGGCTCAGACAACATTTAGTATCATCAGGAATGCAAACCTTCTTGCAATCGGGTCTCACTGACCGGCACAGGCCTGGGGTTTTGCTATTTTAATCACAGGACTTGCAGTTTGTAAACAGCCTCCACTTTCCTCATCTCCCTAAGCTGGGCAATCACAATAAGCTTAAACTTATTTCCCTTCTGTTATTCCTCTTTGCCAACAATTCCATAACCAGCTTGCCCAGGCTGATCAGGACTGTCCTGGTTTTAGCCCTGAAAGTCCAGCATCATGGGAAACCCTCTGGCTGGGCCAACTGGGACAGCTGGTCACCCACCTGGGAGGCTCACACTTGGGAATATTCTGCTGCTCCTGTGACCTGAGACCAGCGTGGGTGAAAGGGACCCAGACAGAAGGGCTAAGTTGAAAGGAGGTTTGGGGGGGCTTCCCTGGTGGTACAGTGGATGAGAATCTCCCTGCCAATGCAGGGGACACGGGTTTGATCCCTGGTCTGGGAAGATCCCATATGCCACAGAGCACTTGAGCCCGTGTGCCACAACTTCTGAACCTTTGCTCTCAGTTCAGTTCAGTCGCTCAGTTGTGTCTGACTCTTTGCAACTCCATGGACTGCAGCACGCCAGGCCTCCCTGTCCATCATCAACTCCCGGAGCTTGCTCAAACTCATGTCCATTGAGCCGGTGAGAAGCAACAGCAGTGAGAAGCCCATGCACTACAGTGAAGAGTAGCCCTGCTCACCATGACTAGAGAAAGCTCTCATGCAGCAAGGAAGACCCAACACAGCCAAAAATATATGAACTGATTTTTTAAAAAAAGAAAGGAGGTTTCATCTTGCAGCATCAGCCTGGCAGGAGCTGAAACCTCCGTACAGCCCCTCCTGGCCTCCCATTTCTCTCCGTGACTCCATGCGGTGGGCTGGGGAAGGGCCGGAGGGGAGCCTGAGCTCTCCCAGGGGTCTCCCAGAAGACACCATCAGCCTTGTAAGCGCAACCATCCCTGCAACAAGGTTAACATGGGGGATACCACCTCCCAGGGCAGGGAGGGGCTTAGTGACAACCTCAGGCTCCCACTTCCTTTATAGATGCAAAAACTAAGCCAGGAAAGGAGGGAACGTTCCCAGGTAACATTAATGGAACTCAGTTTTGCTTCATAGCATTTGTGGGTGTCAGAACAGCACAGGTCTCCAGACAGGAGCCCAGGGTCAGCCCTGTCTCTGCCATGAGAAGCAGCCCTGGAGCAGCCAGTGTACCCACAAGGGGCTCACCAGAACCCAATGGACAAACTGCCAAGTCGTCAAGCTTAATGTTTGTAGCAAATTGGCCAGGACAGGGTGGATTTGGAAGGTTCCTGTGATGTTTTGTTTGATTAATTTTTATTTTTCTTTTGTGCTAGTATTTTAAGAAGTATTTTGGAGGAAAGACAGAGGAGAATCAGTATGCAGCTGCTGCATCTGGCTGCTGACTCCTGGATGGAGGCAGTGGGGGGCGGCAGGGAGGGGAGACAGAGAGAAGGCAGGAGACCAAGAGCAGAGAGCGAGGGCAGACGGAGAGGAGAGAGAGAGGAAGGGAGAGACAGAGAGAGGGAAAAACTGGGGAGGGGCAAAGAAGAAGCTGAGAAGGGACAGTTGATAGCAGTCATTTTACTAATCTACTCTTCTTATAAAGAAAACTAGATACGAAAATCTATTCATTAAAAAAATCTGGACTATATTGACTACATACTGTTAAAAGGATTTTTTTTTTTATTCATGGGGTAAATTTCAAACACATGCTCCAGTAGAGAGTATGGTGCGGTGAGCCCCATGCCCCACTTGCTCTTCGATGCGGCCGGGGCTTCTCTGATGGCTCAGACAGTTAAGCGTCTGCTTGTAGATGTGGGAGACCCGGTTTGATCCCTCAGTTGGGAAGATCCCCTGAAGAAGGAAACAGCAACCCACTCTAGTATTCTTGCCTGGAAAATCCCGTGGATGGAAGAGCCTGGTAGACTATGGTCCAAGGGGTTGCAAAGAGTCAGACACGACTGAGCGACTTCACTTTCACTTTGGGTGGTGACTGGTCCTGCCCCTTCCATCCTCTTCTCTCCCAAATCTGGGTCACCGTGAAGCCATTCCAGAGCTATCATTTTATCTGTGAATATGATTGACAATATTCTAGAATAGTCTGAATACATTAAAAAAATACCCTTGAATATTTTCTCAAGGATGAGAAATTCCTGCAAATGCAAGTTTCCAGGTACCAGAGTCTCCCTTTTTTTTTTTTTGCCTTTCAACCTCGTCTCTCTGTCCCTTTGTCTCCCCAGCCTCCCCTAACCTGCCTTCCTCCACCCTGACCCTCAGTCTCATCTTCTGGGGAGCAGGCAGCCCGGCTGACTCTCCCTCCATCCTGTCTTCAGTGAAGTTCCCTCAAGCTGAAGCAGTGGGCACTGGACATAGACAAGTCCAGCACAGCCTGACCGTTGTTATAAAGTCAAGAAGAGTTGGCCTAACCTGGGAAGAAATCTTCATAACCTTACATGTAAAAACCCCACAATTAAAAACACAACAAGCTGTTGAAAATAACAAACAAAAAGCAGACACAGCGAACGAGCTAGGGGTTATCAGTGGGAAGAGGGAAAGGGGTGCTATGGAGAGGTAGAGGATTAAGAACACAAACTATTAGGTATAAACTTCAAGGATATATTGTACCACATAGAGAATATAGCTGATATTTTATAATAGCTATAAATGGAGTATAACCTTTAAAAACGGTGCATCACTGTATTTTACACCTGTAACATATAACGTATAGCAACTATACTTCCACAAAAAACTAAATTTAAAAATCCTATTTTTATGAATCACTGTACAGGTGTAAGTGGTTAGAATGGATGACTGAATTGGTCTTTTGATGCATTGACCAGAATTGTGAGATGCAGGGCTCCTCCTGGGGCCGGCAGTGAACACCAGCCTTCAGTTTTATTCCTTGTGTCCTGGATGAGGCAGATGGGGTCAGGGGGCTTGGCTGTTTCGGCCACTACCCCTCTCTCACCTTGGTCCACTCCCACCTCCACAGGGGCTCGAGAAAACTCAGTGCTCCATGTTCTCAGGTCCAGCGAGGCTGTGTTCTGACACCAGGTCAGGCGGGTCCAGTGCCCACGACTCAGCCTCTGGCCCCCAGAATCCCCCAAGGAGAGCTTGGAAGAGGTTGATGCGGTGCTAGGTGGCAGGGTCACCCCTGGGGGGAATCTTTGCCCAGCTCAGTGGTGCCCCCCAACCTTGGATGGCCCATGCCCTGAAGGCTGCCAACCCAGGAGTGACCCAGAGGCTCAGAGAATCACCCGCCCCTGCTTCCCACTGCAGCCTCCTCCCTTCCAGGAAGGGTCCAGGAGAATGAGCAATTCTCAAGTTAATTATAATTATGGACAACTGCAGCTTGGTTGTCATAGAAACCCGTTGCTCCCGGCTCTGTCTGTGGGACCGCCGCTCCTTGACCTGACAGCCTCGGTGGGGACGACACCGTCCCCCTCCTTCCAGGGTCTCGACAAGCTTCACGGGGAGTTTGGAGGAAAGGGTAAAATGCAGCCCCAGAGTCTTCTCAATCTGAGTCATTCCAAAGCAGCAGGAAACAACAGAGGCTTTCTACACCTGGATCTGCGTCTGGGGAGATGAGGGCGCCCTGAGGCTGTGTCTGTGCATCCTGGGTCGCAGGGGTGGAGGGTCACCGAGACAGCCGGAAAGGCAGGGGCTCTGGCATGTGTGTATCTGTGCCACCCCGGGTGAGTCACTTCACCTCTCTGAGCCGGATTTCTCTCTATAAAATGGGATGGTATCACCTACCTCCTCAGTTTGTCCGGAAGAGTAAATGGGCTGATGCCCAGGCCACAACACAGGGGGCTGACAAATGTCAGCCCCCTTCTGTCTTCGTTGCTAGCCCAGCTCCGTGAGGACATTCGGGGATGGAGAAGGGTGAGGGGGCCCCCTGTTCCATGCCTCTGACCTTTTGGCTCATCACTTCCTGCTGGACCTGGTCTCAAAGTGGGATTCTTAGAGCCACTGGGAAGCTGGAGGGGTGCAGGGCCGGTTGGGCCAGAAAGGTCACTGTAGGAAGCGGTGGTGGCCGAGTACTGTGATGAGGGCTATGACTGCAGCGTTCACTTGGGGGGTGGCTGTGGACACTTTACTCAAACTCCCTGAGCATAAGTGCCTTTTGTATTAATAAAATGGGCCCAAGATTTTGCAGGGTTTCTGTAAAGTTTATATGAACTCATGCATACGCGAGGGGGCTGGCACTGGTCGTATAACTAATTAGCTTCCAGAAGCAGGACTGGTTGTCGGGGAAGCCAGGGGAAGGACCAGGGCAGGTGGGAGGCAGAGGCTGGCTTTTCTCTCCTCACTTGGGGGACTTGTGAAGTTCTGTTTTTTATTTTTTTGCCATGCTGCACAGCATGCGGGATCTTAGTTCCCTGACTGGGGATCCAACCTATAGCCCTTGCAGGGGAAGCACAGGGTCTCAACCACTGGAGCCCGTGAAGTACTGAGATCACAGGAAGCCTGTGGCTTTGAAGAAATATGGGGCCAGAGGGACAAAGGGCCTTGAGTCTTCTGGAACTGTATCTTGCTGTCTAGATCTGAGCTCCATACATTCTCCTTGCTCTGGTCTTTTGCGAATGCTGGGGCCTGAGGGATTCAGTGGATTCAGTGATAGCTGAAGGTGGGTGACAGAGGGAATGATGGCGATGGAGATGATGGTGATGATGACGGAGACAGTGATGCTGGAGATGGTGGTGATGATGATGGAGACAGTGATGCTGGAGATGGTGGTGATGATGATAGAGACAGTGATGCTGGAGATGGTGGTGATGGAGATGATGGTGATGATGACACACATCTCCAAGCACACTTCCTGTTCTCTGTAGTCCTATATCTCACCTGCTCTTGCCAGAGCAACACTGTGGCCACTCACTCATGACCACAAGGACCATTTCTAACTGTAGAGGGAAAGTAACTTCAACATTTCCTTACAAAGAACAAACTGCTGGGTTCTCTTGGTACACAAAGGTATTGTGAGAAGAGCAGTCTGCCTCACAGGACCCTGGCATTGCCCTCTGAGTTCCTTCCTAGCTATTCTTCAGGTCAAAGAAGACAGTAACATGGATTGATTTCCAGAAGTTCGGCCATTGCCCGTGCTTGTCAGCCCTGTGGGATAAGATCAACAGAGCGCTGAGACTCTCCAGGGGCAGAGTGGCCTTGTGAAAGGCTGAAACTTTGGCTCTGCCATTTACGAGCTGTGTGACCTCAGGCGTGTTCCTTAACCTCTCTGAACCTCCCCTGCTGCTGTGGAAGATTAATAAGATCATATCTGTAAGAGGTCATAGTGCCACAGCAATCCTTGTCAGTGTTTGGGGTTTGGTGCCGTGGCCTGTGACATGCTGGCGGCATTGGGTAGACAGTGAGCTAGACCCAGACACACTGAGCAGAGCAGGGCGGGGCGCTGTTGGCTGGGTGCCTGGGGAGAGGTGGGGTCTCTGCCCACAAAGGGAAGGCTGATTCTCGGCACTGTGAAAGGGGCCAGGAGAGAAGAAATGAGGCCTTCTTGGCTCCTGGGTTTCTGAGCACTGGGGAGACCCAGTTCACATACACTGTGCAGGGATCAGCCACAGCTGGGGCTTAGATGCGGCATCCAGGCCTGGTCCCACTGACCAGGCTTCCCTGGTGGGTCTGGAGGACAAACAGGAAGCCAGGACACTGGGAAGTAAACAGAGGCCATGGCTATCCCCAGGCCTGGGTGTGGGAGCTCCCGGACCTCCAGGGCCCGGCTACTGCTGGGGTGGAGGACTCCTGTTGCCCTCCGCCTCTGACTGCAGGTAGAAGGGGGGCCATGGTGCTGACAGCAGGCGGAGCAGGTGGGACACCCTTAGCGTGGAGGCCCAACAATGTCGAGGCAGGAGAATGGCAGAAATGACCTCTGCTGACCACTGGCCCCTGAGGACTCTGCCTCCACTTTCGGCTCTCCTGCCATCTGGAGTCAGGCCTGAAAACTGCATCCTCGGAGGATCTCATTAAGGCCAGAGTGGACACACCTGGAGGTGGGCTCCAAGAGAGAGGGTAGGGATGGGCGGGTGTCTGAGTGAACTTAAGCTCCCTGAGGCTGCAGCTCCCGGAAACTGCTCAGAAGCCAGGAGGCTGGGAGGCTGGGCTGAAGCTGTTCCACTGAGCTTCTCTGGTTTGTCCCATCCTGTGGCTGCCCCAGGCAGAGTGGGGGGCAGTGGGCTGATGGAGGCCTTGATGGAGGAGTCGGGGGGCCAGGGAGGAGAACCCCATCTTTGGAGCCACACGCACCTGAGCTGGAACCAACATGTCACTTGGTACATGTTCCCTTCTTCTGTGGTGGGGGTCATTGGAGGAAGGAGTCAGAGGCACAGAGTGGGTTCCATTCCTACTGCAGGAGAGTGGGGGCTAGGAATTCCAGGATGGGGGAAGGCGCCCCCTTTCTCAGGGGCTGGAGACCAGGCCCCAAGTCACTGCTCCTTCCCAGGACCCAGGGGCTGCTTTCCAGCCCACCCCAGCCCACCTGCCTGCCTGGGGGCCAAAGAGGCAGAAACCACAAGAGGGCCTTGGGGTCCCGGTCTCAAGTCCTGGACCAAGCCTGGCTCAGGGACTGATCTTTTGTCCTGCCCAGGCCCATGATACGGGGCCAGAGCAGGAGGACTCCTTGATGAAAATGGGAGAGCAGGACCCTAGAAGAAGCCAGTGCCACACTCCCTCTGGTTGGACCCCGGACCACCCTCAGGATAGCAGCTGCCTTGTGCGCGTGATACGAGTAACCCAGACGCCAGCTTGCGGAGGAGGGAGGCTGTCCACGTGGGAAGGGCAGCTGGTTTCTTGTCTCCGTTCTAATCATTCCCTGGAGATTCGCCTTCCTCGTGGCCTGGACAAATGCTGCCGCCTGTCACTGTGCCTCGGCAGCTCTTGAGCCTGTACACAGAGACAGCGCCTCTGATAAGCCTCACTGTGCAGCCAAGTGGGGCCAGATTCTGTAAGCAGGGCTTTCTAAAGGCTCAGGGATGACACGAGGGAGATAAAGGCCACGGTGACAAGGGTTTCGATGGCTCAAAGGCATAGCAGCTGCTCTTTAACAAAGGGTTTCTTCCAGCAGCAGTGCCCAAAGTATCCACAGATGCTCTGTGATGAAAGTGTTCTGTGGTCAAATGTGGCTGTGGAAGGCTGAGCTCAACAGAGCTTAATAGGCCTCCCTGTCTCCTTGCAGGACTTATCAGAACCTTTAGAAGGCTGGGAAATTTGTAACAGGCAGCAGTCATCAGTGCTTCTCAAACTTACGTGACTGCAGAACCCTCTCTCCCTACGGCAACTTGTGGTACTGCAAGTCTGGGGAACATGCTTTGGGAAACTCTACCCTTTGGGGTGGAGGTCTCCTTGTCTGGCTCCCAGGCTTGCCCACTTGTGGCCAAGGTTTTTAATCCTTCCAGTGTAGGGGCAACCTCAGGAAGTTCAAACTGAAGTCAGAGAGCTACCCAAAGAGTTGGGCACCCTCTTCTGGGCCCTGGGGGCTGGTCTCCCCAGTTCCACCCACTCAGTAGGGGAAGCCTGAGAGGTGGTAGAGCCTGTCTGGGGTCTGTCCTGGAGATGCTGCTTCTATCCTGGCAGGAAGTGCCTGGACGTGGTGCATTCATACCCTGGACCCAACTTTATAATTTCTGGTCCTTCCTCTTTGACTTGCATCCAATTTAAAGACCCCTCCTACTGACAACCTGCATGAGGGGGAACCACTTCTCGACTTCTGTTCCCGCCCAGCCCCCCGCCACCCCCCCACAATGCTACCCTCTCATGCAGATCTGCCCCAGCTTCCCCTCTCTGCTCTGACAGCCGCTAGACTTCTGAGGGCTCCAAAGGAAGACCAAGCAGAGGTGTCAGGTTTTGGACTTGCCAGGCCCCTTCCTTCTTCAGGCAGCCCTCACCCACTTGTCCACTCTGTGCTCTTCTCTGCCTGTCTGGGTCCTGGGGGCTGGCCTGGATGAACTTGGCAATGACTCTCCTGTCCCCTGGGGCCCATTGGGTTGGGCTGTTTGGGAAGCCTTGTCCAGAGATGCAAGTGCAGGAGGTGAGGCTGGAAAGTCCTGTGTTCCTTCCTGCCTCAGAGCTGTGTCCAGGCAGGGGTGTCCCTTTCCCATTGGCCTGGGATGGTGCCAGCTCCCCACGGGGCTGGATGCCGGGGGCTTCAACCTGCCTCATGGCTCACTGCCCTCGAGTGGGCTCTTTGGGATGCAGGCTGAGCACACCTTCAGGAGCCTGGCCTTTCTGCTTGGGATGGGGAAACTGTCCAGCACCTAGCCTATCCTAGCCGACATTACTTGGTGCCTACTTCACGTCGGGGGACCTCGCGGGCCCTGTGAGCCACAGACACAGCAGGGCTCTATCTCCTTCTTTAAACCCACGTTCAGGTTACACAAGAGACAACTGTCCACCCTCGCTTTAAACTTTAAGTTCTTCATGGGTAGCAGCAGACCTGGGACTTCATGATCTCAGCAAAGCAGGCAACAAAGTCCCCACTTTGTACCCGAGGGATGGAGCTGCACTTTATCAGGGCAAATGGGAAACTGCCAACAGCCAAGCCAGGGTTGTCAACCTGGTGAGGAGAAAGGTGCAAGGGGGATTAGCAGGGAAGTGGGCACTGCTTTTGATGTCCCCTAGACATTTATCTCATGCTGGCCCTGGGCTGGAGCGTGCAACCAAGAGGCTTTTCACAAATTAAGATAAATCCTGTGAACCCTCAGCCCGTTTCAATGCTTAATGCCAAACATAAACACATTACGCTCATTTCAGAATCTGGAGGAGTTTGAATAATTCAAGCCCATCATCATTTACTCCAAAAGACCTCATTTCATCTTATGACTCATCTTTGAAAGGAAAAGACGAGAGAGATGTAGGGCAGCAAATCCCTTGGGACTGTAACCAAGAGAGTAGGGAAAGCTGTGAAGAGGAGGCTGCGAGCCTCCAGGAGGGACCCGGCCCCTGGGCCATTGGTCCTGGAGAGTCGATCCTGGAGAACTGGTCCTGGAAAGAGTCCACCCGGGCATGTATAGAGAGGTCTCAGAAGGAAAGGCAGACCTGATTCAGTTCCTTGTCTTGGGGCAAAGACCTCATCCTGCCTGGACCACAGCTTGCTCATCTGTGGGAATGGTTCCTGCTTTCAGTTGCTGTGAGCCTGGGTTGGCACGTGTGCGTGGATGAGGGCAGATGCCGGTGTCACGCCCCCCTGCAGCTCCTGCAGCGAGCAGCACGCCTCTGCGTCCTGCTGCATTGTTGGTGGTTTTGGATGCATGTGTACATGTCCCCATCCAACCGTGAGCCCTGGCGGGGGAGGACCATGGCTTTCTCCCAGTGCCCAGCATGGCCCTGGCCCAAGCTCATACTTGTGGCCTAAATGCTTTCTCTTCTGATCACCTCCACTTGGTACAAAGTCAGCAGGGCTCCTGCTCAGGGGCTGAGGCTGGTGTCCAGACTCTGGTCCTTGTTGCCTCCCCCAGCACCCCCCACCTTGCCCTCCTCTGTCTGTCTCCATCACAGACCCGCCTCCTCACTCTCCTCCCAGCCTCCCTGGTGTGGTGGGAAAAACCCCAGTTTTAGAATCAGAAAAAAAAAAAAAAGCCTGAGCTCAAGTTCTGGTTCTACTCCGGGTGTGACTTTGGACAAGTTATTTATTTAGCCTCTTGTTAAATGACTGTCTGTCTTCGATGGGAACACATATAACATTGCCTCTTACACCACGGTCCATGGGGAGAATTAGAGCTAATGACTCTGAGGCTGGTGGCCCCTCAAAACTGCTCCCGGGTGATGGCAGTGGTGGTTGCTGTTTCAACCTGCCATCTATTTCTAATCCTTCAGCCTCCAAACACCTGCTGAGGCTGGCAGTGGGAAAGGCCCCTGTGGCAATGGCAGGGGCTACAGAGAAGAATGAGATGGGGTTTGGGCTCCCAGGGAGCTTGCCAGGTGTGATAGGCTGTGCTCTGAAATAGCTGCAATTCAAGGGACATTTGTCAGGTGGGCATGGAGGAAGAAGATAGGAATTGTAGTTGCCGAGTGTCGAGGAGGTCTACATGGAGGAGGGAGCCCGCAGATGGTCCTAGAAGGCTGGGAAGGATTCGGAGATGGAAGGCTGGATATGGGAGGAAAGAAGAGAGTGAGCAGCGACTCTGAGAGAGGAGCAGGCAGGAGGAGTTCTGGGGAATGCTGAGTCCTGGCTTTGGTGGATGCTGTGAGCAGAGCAGGGCTGCTTGCGGTGATCTGGTGGGGAGAATGTGACCCAGATGGGGAGTCATGGGGAGCAAAGATACCTTAGATAAGCCCTGGAGAGTGAGTCTTAGCCAATGCAATAGGGCAAGAGTAAAAAAAATCAACCATGCTGGAAAGGACAAAAGAAAACTGCTTCTGTTCATAGATGACATGATTATCTTTGTCAAAAATCTCAAGTAATCTATAAAAGATATCTCACTAGAACTAAAAAATGAGTTTAACAAAATTGCAGGATAGAAAGTCAATATACAAAAATCAATTGTATTTCATTCTGTATCTTGAGGGGGCTTTCCTAGTGGCTCAGACGGTAAAGAATCTGCCTGCAATGTGGGAGACTCAGGTTCAATCCCTGGGTCTGGAAGATCCCCTGGAGAAGGGCATGGCAACCCACTCCAGTACTCCTGTCTGGAGAATCCCATGGACAGAGGAGCCTGGCAGGCTACAGTCCATGGGGTCGCAAAGAGGCAGACACCACTGAGTGACTAACACTTTCACTTTCACTGTATTTTGAGAGTGAATCTGCACAGATGATAAAATGATGTAGACCTATACACACAAGTTGTACCGATGTCAGCTTCCTAGTTTTGATATTGCAGTCTGGTTATATAAGAAGTGAAGTGAAGTCGCTCAGTCGTGTCTGACTCTGCGACCCCATGGACTGTAGCCTACCACACTCCTCTGTCCATGGGATTTTCCAGGCAAGAATACTGGAGTGGGTTGCCATTTCCTTCTCCAGAGGATCTTCCTGATCCAGGGATCGTACCCAAGTGTCCCATATTGTAGGCAGACGCTTTACCGTCTGAGCCACCAGGGAAGTATAAGATACAAGTATTGGAGAAAACTGGGTGAAGGGTTCAGAGGGCCTCTGTACTATCTTTGCAAATTTTTGTGTTATTTTAAAAGAAAAATTAAATCATTTCTATTTCCATGTACTAGCCATAAATAATAAAAAATTGAATAAAACGCTATTTACAATAGTTTCCCAAGACATGAAATACTTGGGTGCAAATCTAACAAAGCACATGTAGGATTTGTGTGTTGGAAACTATAGATCTCTCAGGAACAAAATGAAGGAAGACCTAAATAAATGGAGAACCATATTGTGCTCATTGGAAAACCCAATAAAATTTAGTAGTGTCCATTCTCTCTGAAAGTGAAAGCGAAGCCGCTCAGTCGTGTCCGACTCTTTGCGACCCCATGGACTGTAGCCTACCACACTCCTCCTTCCATGGGATTCTCCAGGCAAGAGTACTGGAGTGGGTTGCCATTTCCTTCTCCAGGGGATCTTCCCGACCCAGGGATTGAACCCAGGTCTGCCCACATTCCAGGCAGACGCTTTAACCTCTGAGCCATCAGTGAAGGGATCTGTAAATTCAACATGATTCCAGTTGACATTGCTGTAGCCGGAGCCTGGAAAACAGATCAGAAGGGGGCAGAGAGGGTGTGAGAAGTCCAGGAAAGAAGTCCAGCTGAGAGCTGAAGGTGTGTGTGGCCCATGATGGCCCTGCTGGTAGTGGACACGGGAGAGTAAAGGGCGGATCTGAGAGACTCTGGAGATGAGATCAACAGGATGTGGAGGTGGAGGGCCTGCAGAGCCAAGGAGAGGGAGAAGTCCAGGATGGCACAAACCTTGGGTCCTGCTTCTTGCCTTGAGAAATCAGAGGTGCCTTTCAAGAGCCGGGCTCAGTGGGGGAGCAGCAGGTCAAAGGACCTCAGTGGCCACGACTGCGTGCAGCCTGCACTGGTGACCAGCAGCTGGTAAGGTGTGGACAGGAAAAAACTCAGGAAGGGGCAAGACAGAAAGGGTTGTGCTCTTAGAGGAGCTGGGGCCCCTGCTCCTGCTCCCAATCCCTGGAAGGTGACCCCTGGAGATGAATTTTTTGTAACTTTTAAGTTCTTTTCAACTTTCAAAGTTTTCTTCTAAAATGCTGATTCCTGCTGGGGGCACCACCCAGAGGCCTTTCCTCTGACACCACATTGCCTGGGCAATGCTGCATCTGGACCCGTGTCCTCATCTGAGACTCAAATAATAGGACCTGTGGACAGACTCTCAGAGGGGCAGAAGGCTAAGGGCAGAAAGACAGCCAGGAGGGGCCTGGGTGATCCATGGCCCCCCAGCGGATGGCAAACCCCAGGCATTGGCAGTAAGATGGGGGTCTCAGAGCAGTAAGGTGGGGGTCTCAGAGCAGTAAGGTGGGGGTCTTTCATTCCTTCCATGGTTCTCCTGGCTCCTTGCAGAGAGCTGGGTTTATTCCCAAGAAGCAAACATGTCAGTGATGAGCACAGACCCACAGGAACCCAGAGCCCCTGTGTGAGACAGTTTCTGTGGCAACCAGGCACCGGAAGAGAGGGACCTGGCGTGTTCCTGGGGGTGGAAAATTAGGAAACCATGATCATATGTAAGACAGCCCACCCGGGGCCCCCACCATGGTACCCTGGCTGTCAGGTGGGGTTTGAGGAATCCAGAACCATCCATTATTCCACCCAGCATGGCCTAACAGGGCTGAGCCCGTGTGAGTGCTGAGGGTCCAAGAATGAACAGACCACAGCCTTGGTCTGCAGTGCTGTGGGGTGGGGGTCAGACAAGTACCAGGCAACAAACATAGAGGGGGATGAGCCCACTGGACTTCAGGGCCAGGGGGTGGAGGCAGTGAAAGATGCCAGCACCAGGGAGGGCGAACCACGGCTGGGGCCAGATAGGATGCAAGGCCAGGGTCCCATGGAGGCCACGGGGTGCCAGAGAGGAGTACTGTCAGGGGCCCCAGGAGAGCACGTGCTCTATGACCACATGGCCCAGGACACTCCCCCCCACCCCCTGTCACCGTCCTCTGCTGACACTGCCACTGACCTTTTGGCTGCCTGAGAGGAAGATCAGGATCGGGAGGAACAGCTCAGCTGGCCCCCAAAATAAAGAGGAGATGGGGAAGAAATGACCCACCCCAGCCCAGGGACTTCTGCCGTCCATTCTGGCTCTGCTCCAGGTCGGCCCAACCTATGCTCTGGACCCGCGCTGCTCCTCCAGGCCTCTGGGATCCATGTCCCCATAGCACAGCCTCTGGTCTCACTTGGTCTGTGGTCCATTTGCTGAAGCTCTGATCTCCCTTCCTGATGATGCAAAACGATCCAGATTTTCACCCCCTCTTTTCTTAAGCTTTCCTTTGCTCCTTGCTGAGAATGCCTGAGAAAGCGCGATGACTCTTCAGGGCCGAAGCTTGGCTGAAAGGCCAGTGAGGGAGCAGTAATTACCCAAGTAGTGACAGGTGTGCTTCCTGTTGCTGCCCCGGGAAATGTCACCCATCCATCAGGAAGAGCCAAACACCCGCCCACACCTGGCTCTGGAAGCAGGCTGCCTCCAGAGATGCCAGCTCCACAAGGTTTTCTGAAGCATTTGCTCACTCACTCAACATGCACATACTTATTTCATAAGCCTGGGGCTGGGGGTGCCAGTCTGGCCACTCTCCTTTCCTGATGGCCATCCCTGACTCTTGCCTCAGTTTCCCCAACTGTACCATGGTGGGCAACAGTGGTATCTATTCACAGATCATTTCGGAAGAGTGAATGAAGTAACACATATAGTTCAGTTCAGTCGCTCAGTTGTGTTCAACTCTCTGTGACCCCATGGACTGCAGCAACCAGGCTTCCCTGTCCATCACCAACTCTTGGAGCTTGCTCAAACCCATGTCCATAGAGTCACTGATACCATCCAACCATCTCATCCTCTGTCGTCCCCTTCTCCTCCTGCCCTCAGTCTTTCCCAGCATCAGAATCTTTTCCAATGAGTCAGTTCTCCACATCAGGTGGCCAAAATATTGGGTCTTCAGCTTCAGTACCAGTCCTTGCAATGAATATTCAGGATTGATTTCCTTTAGGATGGACTGGTTGGATCTCCTTGCTGTACAAGGGACTCTCAAGAGTCTTCTCCAACACCACAGTTCTTTGGCGCTCAGCTTTCTTTATGGTCCAACTCTCACATCCATACATGACTGCTGGAAAAAATGATCTGCCAAATGTGGAGCCCTACTTAACCCTGGTCAAGGGTACGGAGCATGTGGCCCAAGTCAGACCAAAGAGACACGAAGACTCCATCCAGGGGACGCTCCCCACCCCTGAGCGCCAACCCCTGCCCACCATCAGGACAACCAGAGAGGCCAGGCATTGGTGTCCCCATCTGGACCCTGAGGATGTGTGAGGCACTCTGTTCCTGCTGTAGCTGAGGCCATTCACCTTTCCTGGGACCCCAAAGGGAGCCAGAGTGGGTTTCTGATGCCTGCACCCCAAGAACCCTGATACAACCTTCTGTGATCAAGACAAAAGGGGTGGGCATCTTCCAGCTGGGATTTGGCCCCCTCCTCTGGCAACAGAGCCCAGACTCTAGGGGAGACTGATCAGTGACGGATGTGGGAGCCCAGAAGAGGGCCCCTCATCTAACGTGTGGAATCAGAGAAGGCTGAGGAGGTGATACCCGGGTGAGGATTACAGGATGAAAAGGCATTAGCCAGGTGAAGAGAACAGCGAAGGACATTCCAGGTAGAGGGAACCCAGAAGGAAACAGGGCTGAGTGAAAGGAAGCGGTGGGTGGGCGTGGTAGCCAGCTGAGGTTCTGGAGGACAGCCAAGCCGCCTGCAGGGCCCCCTGCCAGCCCTGCACTGTTCCAGCCCCAACCTGGTCTTTGTTCAGGGATGAGGAGCCGGCAGAGGCCATTAGGGACAGGGTGTTAATGAATCGCACCCCATTGACTCTGCTGGCTTTTGTGAACATGCCTGCAATGGCTAATTTCCTTGATTAGCATCGATGCACTGGTTCTGAGTTGTTCTGTACAGTTGCTCAGTTTGTGGCAGGCAGTCAGATCTCAGGGTTCTCTTTCCTCCTCCAGGGCAGATGGCACTGGAAATGGAGATCAGAGATGTCACACATGCCACGAGCACTCAGGAGATCAGCAGCTGTGGACCTTGGGAGGACACCAGGGGGTCCTTGAGGAGACAGAGGCGCAGTCCTGGGGATCGGGTTGTAGCCTGAGAGATGTCCTCCACTTGTAGTCCAGAGAACTTGTTTATTTTTTTTAATGTATTTTTAATTTTTTTTAATCTTTATACTGTGCAGCATGTGGGATCTTAGTTCCCTGACCAGGGGCTGAGCCAGTGCCCCTTGCATTGGAAGCATGGAGTCTTAACCACTGGACTTCCAGGGAAGTCCCAAGCGAGCTTCTTTAATCAGAGCCCGTTCTCCACGGCTCCTTTGTTCTGCCTTCCCTTCTGTCCTGTCAGCTTTTCCTGAGTCTTGGCTCTTGTCCTGCCAAGTCCAGGCTGGTAGCCAGGTATCAGAGGCCAAGATGGGAGGGGAGGGAAGTAAGGAGGGAGCGTGGAGGAGGGGGCTGGGTTCTGATAGTCTAAACCAGGGGAGTGAACAGGAAATAGGGTTCATGGCTCTCCAGTCGCTGCCTCCGTATGTTCTGTTTAATCGTTCTTTCCCAGCTCTGAGCAATATTTTGGGCAAACCCAGAATTTTCTCATCACTTTCAGACAATAAAGGCCAGCTCACTCAGATCCTGCACGGATTTTAGGGATCATCTTTCCTCTTCTCTCTGTGCATGTGGACTTGGCCTGGGGGACATGAAGATGAGGGGAGGGGTCTGTTCTTTTACTTTTCTGGTTCTAGTTTCCCTGGGTGCGGGAAGAGAGGTGTATAGCTTCCGTTTTCAGGAACCTGGGAGTTTGGGTGTCTGAAGAAAGCTTATGGTACAGATGCTGGATGAAAATCAAACAACAGTTTGGGGAGAGTCCTACACAGTGAAACACACATCCAACCTATGGTCCAGAAATCCTACTTATAGATATTTACCCACAAGAAATGAAAACATGTCCATAGAGATGACTTACTTCAGATTGGTCATAACAGTTTAATTTGTGATAACTTAAAGTATAAGCAACCTGAACATCTATTAATATGTGAAAGAACAGACCTGGATTGGAACGCTATTCAGTCTCCATGCTTCCAATGCAGGGGGCACTGGTTCAATCGCTGGTCAGGGAACTAAGATCCCACATTCTGTGCAGTGTGACCAAAAAGTAGGAAAAAAAGATACATAATAGAGAGGGGGTCACTGGTAATATTCTATTGAGTTAAGTGTTGACTACATGAATGGGTTTAGTTTTTGAAAATTCATCAAGCTATAACATTATGAGGTACATTTTTTTGTGTGTATACCCATAAAAGTTTTTTTTTTTTTTTAAAGAAAATAAATACAAGAGAAATCGAGCTGCTGAATGAATTTAAAAAAAAAAGAAGAGAGTTAGAAAACACTATGTGAAAAATGCAAGAGGTAAAAAGACATGGTAGCCGGTTGGGGACTTTCCTGGTGGTCCAGTGGCTAAGACTCCATGCTCTCAGAGCAGGGGACTGGGGTTTGATCCCTGATCAGGGAACTAGATTCTGCATGCCACAACTAAGACCTGGTGTGGCCAAATAAACAAAAAATATTAAAAAAAAAAAAAAAAAAAGACACGGTGGCCGGTAAAGTGAGAAGGTCTGATAAGTCACTGACTGGAATTCCAGACGGAGATAACACAAAGAATGGGGGAGAAGCGGTATTTAAAGAAAGATGCCAATTATCAGATTCAGGAACTATAACAATTCCCCAGGTTTTTTTTTTTTTGGCCACATTTGGGCTGGAATATGGTTTTATCTGGGGCTTTCCTGGTGGCTCAGTGATAAAGAACCCATCGGCAATACAGGAGATGTAGGAGAAGTAGGTTCCATCCCTGGGTCAGGAAGATCCCCTGGAGGAGGGCATGGCAACCCACTCCTGTATTCCTCCTGGGAAGTCCCATAGACAGAGGAGGCTGGTGGGATACAGGCCATGGGGTCGCAAAGAGCATGACGGAAACAACTGAGTGTGCACACAGGAACATGGCTTTATCTACTCCAGAGTTTACTAAACACATCTGCAGGTTAGAAACACCTGGGGATTTTTTAAAACTTTCCAAAGCTCAGGCAAACAAACAAAGCAAAAACAATTTCCAAGCAGAATAAATAAATAGAAATCCATACCTAGTTACATCACAGTGGAACTGCGGAACACCAAAGACAATGAGAAGATTATAAAAGCAGCCATTGTAGCAAAGCATATCACCTTCAAAGGACAATACAGATCAAACCCTGATGTCTCTGCAGCAAAATTAGAAGGCATGGTGCTGAAAGGAAATTAATGCTGACTTGAACCCTATACCAGGCCAAAAGCTTCTTCAAGGATGAGAGCCGATTAAGTAAACTGTAGGTAAAAACTGAGAGCAGTTAAAAAAAAAAAAAATGTATCTCAGAGGAATTTCCCGGCAGTCCAGTGGTTACAACTTTGCACTCCCATTGCAAAGGGTGTGGGTTTGATCCCTGGTTGGGAAACTAAGATCCCACATGCCTTCATGGTGTGGCCAAAAAAATTAAAAAGTACTTTAGGAAGAGGAGTCTTCAGAAGGAATGGCTACCTCAAAAGCTACTCAGTGGGTCCAAAATTGAACTCCTAACCTGCCCCCAGTCTGGTCTCCTCTGGGGTTTTCTGCCTCAGTGAGTGATAACAATAATTACACAACCAGAAACAGAAGTCATCTCATGTGCCTTCCCCCTCACCTCCCCCAGATCCGGTCACCCCCATGACCAGTCATCTCTGCCTCCCAAGTATCTCTTAAATCCACCCCACTAGTCACCCCCACCTCCACGGTTGCCAAGCTGTTGCCGTGTTTTGTCAACCTGCTGCACCCAGCCTTCCAGCTCCCAGATGTCCCCCTCTGATTTGCTCTCCACACTGTATCCTGGGTGATCTCTTTGAAATGCAGACCTGACATCATCTTGCCTTGGTTTTAAACACGAACTGACATCTCATTACTCTTGAGATAAAAACAAGTCTTTAACAGATGATGGAAGGTCTGTGTGGTCCTGCTTCTCAGACTCACATCTGCCTTCCCCCTGCCTCTGCCCGCAGCCCCTCTGAACTCTCATTGTGCCCTTTGTTTTGCCCACATAGACTGTTGGCCCTGTGTTTTCACTACAAAGAAGATCTTTCCCGTCCTCTTTTGCCTGGTTAATGTCACCTTCAGACCTCTGGTCAATTGGCACTTCCTCCAGGAAGTCTGTCTTGATCTCCTTGATGAGGTCCACTCTATCTATCTATGAACATTAAATACACTCGTAGGACCACCATAGCCTCATCTATGACACTTGTCACAGGAGCAACTTCACACTTATTTCTGTAATTAATTATGCTCTGGTTCCCCCTCTGGACTTTCCCTTCCAACAGGAAACAGCCTCCCTCTTTTCCACCCATCAGTATATCTCCAGGACTAAGGCAACAATAGACACATAGTAAACATTCCCCAAATAATTGTTGAATTGGTGAATTCCATCCTGGGATCTCCCTGCTGTGACATTCTAGAATATGTAGGTTCACTTCTTTTTCACCTCCAACAAGAGAATCACGGTTCTTATAGAAGCGAATTGTGAGTCAGTGCTGTAGGAGATTACTGGAAAAAGGAAGAATTGGGAATTGGAAAAAGAAAGGGAGAAAAACTCAGCAGAACTGGAGTTGTGGCTTTCTGCAGTGAAGCTTGGGGGAGATGAAGGAAGTCATGGGAGAGTAAGTGGGCGTGTGGCAGGTGTTTGGGTTCTGAGGTTATCCAAGCAGAGCCGAGACCACCCACCCACCTCGGGGCTGTGAACGGAAGCTGCTCAGCTCTGCCAAGCAGGTTAGATAAAGATCAACAGAGGCCTTTTCCATTTTGAGGATGTACATTCTTCATGTCGCTGGGACTGTGGCGAGACCCAGGAGGCAGGAATAAACAATTCTGAGTCATAAAATCATTAAGGCATCGAACATTTGGGTAGAAGAACAGACACACAAAAAAGATGCTTCCTGTACACATGTTACTTGCAACAAAGCCTAATTCTTTTCACAAGACTCTCACTGACCCTCTTGGGGACTGGGATTCTGAAATGGAAGATAATTATGCAGTACTTATCTTTGTTAATTTAAGATGTGTAAAGGGTGGTTGATTCTTTGTTCCATGAGCCACTTTAAGATTTAATTCTAGTGAAACAAAAATATTTTTATAAAGGTTTTCATAGATTCACCTGCAACTTGAAAGTCTTCGGAGCTACAGAGCTATATTTCCAATACCCTGCCTCAGTGCCCCCCAGACTCTCAAACTCAGTTCATCCCGTCAACTGCTCCTCCTGCTGGGTCCCCATCTTAGCATCTAGCCATCTGATGCCAAGCTAGAAACCCAAACATCATCCTTCATGCTGTTTTATTCAAGCCCCCCGACACGCTCCAGCCCAGGACCTCCTTTCCTTCCCACTGTATCCTCCCAGCTCAGCCCTGTCTCCTCTCCTGCCTGGTTGCCATCCTGGTCTCCCCAGCTCTGGTCTCGCCCCTCCCCTCTGTCCCCCCACTGGGAGTAAGGGCAGAGGCTATGGGCAGAACTGCTGTGGGCAGGAGATCAGAGACCTAGGGAAAGCTGGTAAGCTCTGGGGCAGCTGGTGACCCCCAAGGCCAGGCTTGCTCAGAACTGGCTTTCTCTTTCAGTACATGCCTGGAATCAGCTCTGTTTCATGGTTTGGGAAAGTCAAAGTGTTTATTCATTCAACAAACACTTGTTGAACACTTGCTCTATGTTCCAGGCCCTATTCTGGGCTCTGGGGGCACAGCAAAAAACCAGTCAGACGAGATTCTGCCATGTTTATCCTAGAGCCAGTGAGTAAATCTATTGTCCTTCTGGACATTGAAATGAAAAAAGCAAAGGAGGGTAAGGGGAGTGAGCAAGGAGGGATGTAGGGACATGGGTGTTTTAGATATATAGCGAGGTGGGTCCTTTAGTTGAAAATGTGGAGGAGGGACTTCCCTGATGGTCCAGTGGGTAAGAATCTACATTGCAATTCAGAATCTACATTGCAATGGGTTCGATTCCTGGTCGGGGAACTAAGATTACACATGACTCAGGGGGACTAAGCCCGTGTCCCACAACTAGAGAGTAGATGTGCTGAATGAAAACCCCCCATGATACAGCAAAGATCCTGTGTGCCACAACTAAGGCCCAATGCAGCCAAATAAATAAATATTACAAAAGAAAGAAAATGTGGGGAAACAGGCTTCCAACAGAAGGGACAGCAAGTGCAAAGGCCCTGAGACAGGGATGGACGGTGAGTGTGGCTGAAGCTGAGAGGAAGAACAGATGAGGTCAGGGAGAAGCAGGGGCCAGGCCAGCAACAGCCTGAAGGCTGCCTTGGAGAGGCAGCATTGCAGACATTCTGTGCCTTGACATAAATCCCCAAGTTCTTACAGAGATCCTCCTGTCGGGGGGTGTCCATCACAGTCCTGTTGGTGCCCACCTGGTGTCCATGGCAGGTGGTGAATGGGAGAACCCTGGTGATGCACGTGGGGCTGGATATCCGTCTGTTGTTCTTGATCTCCTTCGTTTTCTGTGCAGCCAGGCTGGAAGCCTTTCAACCACACGTCCCAGGCTCCCTGGCCTGGCGAGTTCTGACAAGGAGGCCGTGGCCCCAGGTTAGAAGGTGGGTGTGTTAGTTAGCTGGGACTGTTGTAATAGAGCACCACAGATGGGGTGGCTGATGCAACATTTACTGTCTCTCAGCTCTGCAGGCTGGAAGTCCAGGGAGGGCTGGTACCTTCTGGGATCAGGAGGGAGAATCTGCTCTGGGGCTCCCCCTGGCATCTGGAGGTTTGTTGGCTTCTTTGACTTGTAGAAGCGTAACCGGGGTCTTGGCCTTCATCTTCACATGACGCTCGCGCAGTGTGTATGTCTGTATCTGATTTTCTCCTTTTTGTAAGGAACCTGGTCCTGTTGGAGTAGCATCCGCCCGACTCCAATACGACTTCAGCTTAACTAATCACATCTGTGATGACCCTGTCTCCAAATAGAGTCACCTTCTCAGGGACTGGGGGCAGGATTTCAGCAGATTTCACAGAGACACATGCAAAGCAGTAGCAGTGGGCAAAGATAGGAGTCCATCTGCTCATGCTGGCGGCTCTGGGGCGGCAGTGGCCCAGGTCCAGCAACATCGGGGCGAGCTCGGACATGGCCCCAGACTGGCGCTGATGCTTCCTCATCTCTGCCTAGTGCCCTCTCTGCACCTCCAGCCTGGAAGTGGTAGCAGCTCCCTGGTCCCTAGGTCACATCCCCTCCCCGTCTCTCGGTTACCCTTCTCACAGCTTTGTCATGAGCTTCTTGAATTAAATTCCTCTTTGCTCAAAATATTTAGTGACGTTTCTGTTTCCCGACTGGCCTCTGATTGATATGTACACCATACAGCAGTTCAGAGAAACACGAATAGATCTAGAATGCAGTGCTCAAGAGCTTGTCTGCGTGTGTGTGTGTATTGATTCTAAAATTTGCATGGGGATGCAATGGACCAAGAAAAACTAAATGGTCTTAAAGAGCAATAGCAAAACAGGATTTAGACTACCAGACTCCAAGATTTATTATGATGCTACAGCATTTAAGACAGCTCAGTAACTGCCAAGGATAGACACATAGATCAATGGGGCAGAACAGAGAATCCAGACACAGACTGGCACACATTGGGTCCACTTGATTTTTTGCAAAGGTGAAAGTTTAACACAGTGAGGGCAAGGGTGATCTTTTCAGTAAAAGGTGTTGGGGATTATTAGGTACCCATTCAGAAAAAAAAGTGAATTGTGATCACTACTTCGTGCCATACACAGATGCCAATTCCAGATGGATTGTAGACACATTTTTTCAAAGCAAAACAAAAATTTTCTAAAAAGGAATATAGGAAAATATCTTCATGATCTTGGGGTAGGCAAATATCTTAAGACACAAAAAGCACTATCCATAAAAGAAACAGTGATAAATTGTACAGCATTAAACTTAAGAACATCTGTTCAAGAAAAGACACAAAGCAAACAACAGAATGGGAGAAGAAATTTGCCATACATATGTTTGAAGTGAGACTTGAATTCTGAATATACAACTCCTTCAAACAAATAAGACAGATGACCCAATAGAAAACCTTGAACAGAGACTTTACAAAAGAGCATATACACATGGGTAATAAACCTGCTAGAGCACTCAACTTTATTTATTAGCCACAGGGAAATAGAAATTAAGACGACAATGAGATACTGCTACACACCCATAAGAATGGCTGAAGTTAAAAAGTCGACAATTCCAAGTGCAGTAATGAAGTGAAGTTAAAGTTGCTCAGTCGTGTCCGGCTCTTTGAGACCCCATGGGCTGTACAGTCCATGGAATACTCCAGGCAAGAATACTGGAGTGGGTAGCCATTCCCTTCTTCAGGGGATCTTCCCATCCCAGGGATCGAACCCAGGTCTCCCACGTTGCAGGCAGATTCTTTACCAGCTGAGCCACCAGGGAAGCCCAAGAATACTGGAGTGGGTAGTCTATCCCTTCTCCAGTGGAAATGATGTAAACTAATTGCAACACTTACATTGCTGGCGGGTGTTTTCTGGCAGCATAAATCAAGCTGATATAAATACCCCCCTTTGATACAGCAAGAAGACTCCTGGTTACACATTCAACAACTGTGCATACCCAAGTTCACCAAAACACGTGTGCAAGGGTGCTCACGGCAGCAATATTCACACTAGCGCAGGACTGGAAGTGATCCAATGTTCACCAACAGAACAGGTAAGTTGCGGAGTATTTATATGACGGAATACTCCACAGAATGAGAACCAGTGAACTGCATCCACGTGCAGCAGTGTGGATGACTGCATTCACGTGCAAAAACCGGCAATGCTGATCTGTCATCTTAGCACCCAAGATAGCGTTTACTCTTGGAAAGGGGCACTAAGGCAGTTCTGGGGGTTCTGGCAAGGTTTTATTTCTTGATCTGGTGAGCGGCTCTAAAGTCTGCTCACTTTGTGAAGATTCACTGAGCTGAACTAAGTTTCATACTTTTTCAAGATACTTTTTCAAACTACAAGATTACACTTGCAGTTTATGCTCTGGCAAACTCTTTTAAATTTTATACACAAGCTAAAACTCCAAGTGGTCACGTGAATGACAGAATTGAAGTGACTCGAATTCCATGTCTCACTTTTGAAAATCACCCGGGTCCACCCCACACCAGGAGCCCTCCTGCCCTCCTCCCCCATCCCCTCTTCCCCACACCAACACCTGTGGACCCCCAACCAGCACAGCCAAGCTCTGCTCCCATCCTTCCTGCATAGAGCTGTCTGGGCAGGGAGTCCCCAGGCCCTGGGTGTCTCAGGGTGGGTGGTCTGGAAGTGGATGAGGGGGCTCCAGGCCCTGAGCAGGCAGTCCCTTCAGCCCTACATGCCTGGCAGAGGCCAGAAGTGGGAGGGTCCCTGATGGTCAGGGTCCCGGGGCAGTAATGAGGGACCCCAGGTTAGTGACTGACCTGGAGGCAGTGCAAGGCACTCAGTCCTTTTTCTTAGAAGGTGGGCCCCCTAAAGGAGGGATAGAAGAGGGAGGCAGCACCTCCCTTGAGGAATTCTGGCCATGAGTGTGGCACCGTCAGGAGGGACTCTGGCTCTACACACAGTGTGCTGGCTGGGCCGTCCTGGCTTCTCCTGCCTTGGCCCGGGGAACACCTCTGGCTACTGTGGCGGAAGGTGGTGTCCGAGTCCAGGGCAGGCCTCTAAAGGGGTCTCCACGGCTCTCTGCCTCTCGCCAGGCCAAAAGGCTTGAGCTTCAAGTTCTTAACACCCAACACAGAAACCTCTTAGATTACGCTCGTGAGTGGGGGCCAACCCAGAGTCCCCAGGGCAGGGCTGGTTCCTGTGTGGCCTCTTCACTGCAGGCCCAGGAAGACGAAGTTCCTCTTGGCTGGAAGATGCTCCTCCCAACTGAGCCCCAAGCGGGAGGAGAGCCCCTGCTATGTGGGAACAGGCCAGGGCCCTTTCGATGCACCGGAATAATGACCCCGCCACCCGGAGATGCCACGAGGCCGGAGACAAGGGACCACACGAGGGAAGGAGCAGGCCAGAGGACAGAGGCCCACAGACTGGCCAACGGGGCCTTTCCACGCAGCTCTCTGAGCCAGGGAGCTGTTCGCACTGGATGATAAATGCCATAGTACTTCTGCAGTACGGAGGTGCAGTTGAAACCTCTGCTACGCTCTCTAAGATGTCATCTTTCTGAGCAACCTGGGATAACATCTTCTTTTCTTTGGGCTTTGGTTTCCTCATCTGTCAGAGGAAGGTTGTAAGACCTTGATGCCTCCCTCCAGTGTTACTGGGAAACACTGCTTTTCTGAGGAAAAAATAAACAGCCAATGCAAAGACACAAATTTTCTTATCCATATATGAGCACTTCCAAATGTGTCCTGTGACATATGGGTGTCTCAATATGTTTGCTATTGTTCAGTCACTTAGTCGTGTCCAACTCTTTGTGACCCCATGGACTGTAGCCCACCAGGCGCTTCTGTCTGTGGACTTTTCCAGACAACAATACTAGAGTGGGTTGCCATTTCCTCCTCTGGGGGATCTTCCTGACCTAGGGATCGAACCTGCATCTCTTATGTCTCCTGCACTGACAGGCAAGTTCTTTACCACTAGCACCACCAGGGAAAAAATATATATCCATATATATACACACACACACAAGCTCTTGTAAAAATATTTTTCTATTATGGTTTATCATAGATATTGAACATATTTCTCTGTGTTATATAGTAGGACCTTGTTGTTTATCCATTCTATATACAAAAAACTTACATCTGCTAACCCCAACCTTCCACTCTATCCTTCTTCCAAACCCCTCCCCTTTGGCAACCACCAGTATATTCTCTATGTCTGTGATTCTGCTTCTGTTTAAGGGATAGGTTCATTTTTCGTTTGTGTCATGTTTTAGATTCCACATTTAAGTGGTATGGTATGGTATTTTTCTCTTTCTGACCTAACTTCGCTTCGTACTATGATAATCTCTAGCTATGTCCATGGTGCTGGTCTTTTTCATGGCTGAGTAGTATTCAATTGTATATAGGTACCACATCTTCTTTACCTACTCATCCATCAATGGTCTTGGTTATTGTAGAACATTCCAGCTCTTAACTCTGTATTTCATGGTGAAACAGTGGTTCTCCTAACATGCGTTTCCATCACGGGAGAATTCCTGGGTGCATACCTGTCTACTACCCCAGGTGACACCAGAGCAGATTGGGCTGGTCATCCTGTCCGGCCACAGGGGACATTCGCGTTTCCATTCAGAGTATGTGGAGGTGATGCCCTGTTCTTTCTCAGCACCGCTCCGCCTGCTTCTTCCTCTGAAGGACTGGAGCCTTTCATCTAATTTTGTCACCAATACTAAATGGCCTTTCTATATTTTCACACACTGAATCACCGTGTCCGAATGTGTTCCATTATTTATGGTGGCTCGTGTTCAGGCGTGGTGAATCACGGCCACGTTCTGAGGCCCTGTCTTCTGGAGAGAGCCCCCTTTCTTCTCCCGTTCACCCTTCTTTGAAGCTGGGCCCTTGGGCCTGGGGTTGCACTGTGGGTAGGTGGGGGCATGATGGCACTGCCTGCCGGGAGCCCTGCAAGGGGTGGAAATGCAGATGAAAGGGAAGTCCTGGAATCCCCCAGGCCTGTGAGCCTGCACATCCCTACACAGCAGACAAATGAATGGCAACAAGATTCTGCAGGAAAAAAGAGCATTCCTCTGCTCACGTCTCCATGGCAGCTGGGACCAAGAGTACATAAGCGTGCTCTGCTCTGAGCCCCGTGATCTGAGAAACAGTCCAGCTGCAACCACTTATCTGACCTGTGACTGCCCAGTTATACCCCGGGGCCCAGGGTCGTGAGGCTACTCTCCGGGGAGGTTTGACCTCCACACCACTTGATGTTGGTCCCCTCAACTTCTGGCCCCACTGCACTGGGATGGCCTCCCCTGGGATCCTAGGTCCCTTACACACCCACAGCCTCCACCTGGAGACCAGGGCAATCTGGGAGCCAGGGCGAGGGCCCAGCAGCCTCTGAGCCCCTCTGGGCCTTGGCTGGACACTGACTGGGTTTGAGGAAAGCTCATCAAATGCCTGAGCAGCCTGTGAAATGCCCTCACCCTCCAGCACCCCTTTTAATTTGCTTTGGCCTCCATGACCTCTTCGAGGAAGCTCCTTGGGGCTCTAGACTGGGGCCGGGCCTCTCTGTCCTCTCTGTTCCTGCTCCCCTGGCACTGTAAGTCTGGGTCCGCCTCACCTGTTAGACTGGGAGCTTGCACGTAAGGGCCTTATCTTACGTTCACACGCCCTGTGCCTCAGGGCCTAACAAGTCAGCCTGGGTGCCCCGGGTCATAAGCCGGTCACTCAAGTCAGCCTGGTTCTTCTAGAGCAGGCTTCCCACCGTGGAGTGCCTAAGGCTCTGGCCACGCTGCCTGTCACCCCCAGCCAGGGCACAGGGACAGGACCCGACAAGGCAGGAGCAGGCCGTCCTGATGGGAAGGGGGGCTCTGGCCGTGTGGCCTGTGCCTGTCATGCTAGTCCCTCCTTGCAAGACCCCAGCCCCTCCTGCCCACCCCAGGCAGCTTCTCCTTCAGCTGTGCTTCTCCGAGGACCTGGGCCTCAGAGTGCATGGCAGGACTGTCAACGCTAAGGAGCCCTGGCACTGGGCAGGGCCTTGGACATCCGCCTGATGTCACCCAGGTGCACCTGCTTAGAGGTGAGCGTTGCTGAGCACCGACCCCTCCTCTGAAAGTGTGTTGGGGGCTGAGGCATCTCCCAGGACCACCCACTGTTTATGACCCCTCAGGAGGGCTCCACGGCCACCATGCTTGGCCTCCATACATACCATCTCCTGTAATACGTGCCAAAGTGCAGTGAAATGGGCATTGTGTTCCTGTTTCCAAAGGAGGAAAGCAAGGCACAGAGAGGTTAGGACCCAGCACCCCAAGGGAAGAGGAAGGCAGAGCTGGGGTTCAAGCCCATCTCCCTCTGTCTCTGGAGTGAGGCTCATGTCAGCTCCCGCAGAAGCTTTTTGTGGATGGTCTTCCAGGTGGCTCAGACGGTAAAGAATCTGCCTGCAATGCAGGAGACGTGGGTCCAATCCCTGGATTGGGAAGATCCCCTGGAGGAGGGCATGGCAATCTACTCCAGTATTCTTGGGCTTCACTGGTGGTTCAGGTGGTAAGGAATCTGCCTGCAATGCAGGAGATATGGGTTCGATCCATGGGTAAAAAGGATCCCCTGGGGAGGGGCATGGGCTGGAGAATCCCCACGGACAGAGGAGCCTGGAAGCTACAGTACATGGGGTTGCAAAGAGTCGGACATGACTGGTCTCTATTGAGACATCACAAAGCCCTAGGAGCACGGTGCTTTTACTGTTTCTGTGTCACAGGTGAGGAAGCTGGAGCTCTGAGAGGCTAAGTGACTCGTTCAAGGTCACACAGCTGGACAGTGGTGGGCATGGGCCCCGTCCCAGTCCGGCTGGCTGGGACTCTGGCTATGCCCTCTGTTGCCTCCTGCTGTCTGAGCACTTACAGGCCTGTCCTCAGGCCACCAGCCTCAGGAGGGCCTCCTTCCAGTCCTTGGATGGACTTGGCATCGCTTGATGAGCTGCCTCTTCCTTCAGAGGGAGCCCCCAGCCTCGCTGGAAGGAGTCAAGCGCTCCCCGATGAATCTTTAGTGCGGCCTTCCCCACTGCCCGTGGCAGGACTGAGGTCAGGCTGTGTCAGGCGTGGGCTTCAGTGGAGGAGAGAGGCTGGACCTCTGAACCGTTTCTGCGGGTTTTGCTATTGAGCCATTGTTCACATCAGGGTGAGGCGGCCGGGCTTGGGATAATTACCGGTTTTGCAGATCAGCTGAGCAAGAAGGAGAAGTCTGCTGTTGGTAAACAGTTTGGCGATTTGAAGAGCAAATTGTGGCTTGTGAGAGCTGGGAGGATGCCAGGCTGCTCCTCTGGATGTGCCGGGCAAGGAAGCCAGCGTCTGGAGTGGGAGAGGGGCTGGCGGGGAGGGGGTAATGGAGGCGGTGGAGTTGGACTCAACGCTGTGTGGCAGTCTATGGTGGTGACCCCAAAGCTGGCACCCTGCCGGTTTTGCAGGGGTTTTGTCCCCGGGCTTGTGGTCCAACAGGAGAAAGGCATGTTGGCAGGTCTTAAAAGAGTGAAACACCACCTCGCACCCTCTAGGGTAGCTTTCATTGAAAAAGGGAGCTTGAGTGTTAGCCAGGATGTGGAGAAACTGGAGGCCTTGTGCTAATGGGAGCAGGGTCTCATGCCGCTGCTGTGGAAAACGGTGTGGTGGGTTCTCAAAACATTCAGTATAGACTGAGCAAAGGCTCCAGCAATTCCACTTCTGAATAATACCACAGAGAATGGAAAGCCGGGACTCAGAGGGTTAGTGGTACAACCATGTCTGTAGCAGCATCATTCACGGTAGTCAAAAGGTAGAAGTGTCGTGTTGATGAATGGCAGAAACCAGCACCATAATGTAAAGCAACCATCCTCCAATTAAATCAAATAAATTTAAAAAAAGGTCCATCAGTGGATAAAGGGATAAACAATATGTGGCATACACGTGGAATATTATGCAGCCAGAAAAAGGAAGAAAATCCTGATGTCTGCTACAACTTGAATAAACCTTCCTCAAGGTTTATGCTAAGTGAAATAAGCCAGTTACAAGAACACAAGTACTGCATGATCCTACTTCTAGGGGCTCCTTTGATTCTTCGGGGGCTCAGCTGCCTGCCAGTGCGGGAGAACCACGTTCAATCTCTGGGTCGGGAAGATCCCCTGGAGAAGGGAATGGCTTTCCCACTCCAGTATTCTTGCCTGGAGAATTCCATGGACAGAGGAGCCTGGTGGGCTACAGTCTATGGGATCACAAAGAGTTGGACACAGCTGAGGGACTAACACTTTCAGAGGAGTCATCTTCATGGAGACAGGAAGTAGAAGGGTGTTTGCCCAGGGCTGGAGTGAAGGGCCAATGGGGAGCCGTTGTTTATTGCACAGACTTCCATTTGGGAAGATAAAGCTCTGGAAATAGATGGTGGTGATTATACAGCAATGTGAATGCACTTAATGCCACTGAACTGTGCACTTAAAAATGATTAAAATGGGCAACTTCACGTTAGATATATCTTACCACAGTAAAAACAAAATGCCATAGTACTCGGGTGTGGGTCTGGGAGCACAAGCCTGCTATGGAAACACAACAACCAGCCCATAACCCATTCCCCGTCCCCGAAAGGCACATGGAGGGTGGGGATGGGGAAACAGGTCCCAGTAACAGATATCAGTAGTGAGGATGGATCAATTCATTAATAATCCCAGCAAGCCTTGACGGCAGCTTATCATACATCTGCTGCCTCTGAGACCCGGGTCTTGGCCCACTTTAGGCAACTCCCAACCCCAGCAGACAGTGCAGGTAAGGATGTACCAGGCAGGGGAGTCAGTGGGCTCTGTCTGCCTCTGGGGACATGGCAGGCTCCCTGCAGAGGATTTTTGCCTTTCCCATTAGGCCTCCATCAATAGCGCAAGTAATTTCGGGTTTGGCTGAGAAAAATTCACTCAATCAGCCGGCGTCTGTCATTTCCAGTAATGACTGTGTTCTGCTCTCGCTGCGAGGTGCCCTGAAGCACTTATTTTCTTGAACTCGAGAACAGCTGTGGGCTGGCTTGGGTGGGTCCCATTCCAGGGGTCACCGCTTCGGCCTCTTTCTCCTGCAGGAATTTAGCCATCAGCACCGGGTGAACCGGGGCTCGTCCTGGCGTCTGTCTCCCAAGACACCTGCTCGGCTGTTAGGTTAGAAGCTGGCTGTCACCTGTGGCCTCCCTCTGAGGAGGAGCTTCATCAGGGTGTTGATGGTGAGCGTGGCAATGACCTCTTTCAGGGGCCCAGTCCTTTACAGTTTATGCTGCATGTTCCCAATTGATAACCGAGTTTCATCTTCACAGCCACACGGGGGTTCAAGGACTGCCCTGGTTTTCCAGGTGAGGTTCAGAGAGAGTCAAGAAATGTGTCACCCAGTAGGTCACCAGTACAAGCCATGATCCATGGGCTCTTCCCAGGTGGCTCGGTGGTAAAGAATCCGATTCTAAAGCAGGAGACGCAGGTTCAATCCCTGGGTTGGGAAGATCCCCTGGAGAAGGAAATGGCTACCCAGTATTCTTGCTGATGAAATCCCATGGACAGAGGAGCCAGGGGGGCTGCAGTCCCTGGGTTTGCAAAGAGCTGGAGATGACTTATCGACTAAACCACTGCTATATGACTGACGCTAGGACAGAGCTCACTTCATCCTCTGCAATGAGGTTTAACGGCTTGGTCCTTCTGTTCTCCACAAAACGGTCTGACCCAGGCGTGATGAGGGGATTAGAGGTGCAGTGGACGGGATGGGACGGAGGCACAAACTGAAGGGCCCTGAGTGTGGAAGGAAGGTCGAGCTGGATGGATGACTTCCCCCACGCTGTCACAGGACAGATCCCGGGGCTGTAAGTCATCTTGCTCAGGACAAGGGGCTCAGGGCCAAGGATTACAACAGTGGTGGATCGATTTGCGTTGGCTCCAACAGGGTGAAAACGAGTGACTCCTGAGACACAATCAAGCGAGTTTCTGATAGAAGCTGATGTCACAAGGGGGCCCATTGAAGCCAGTGCTGGGGGTGCTGATTGGGGCTCTTGGGGAGGATGCTAGATGGAGCATGTTGACAAGCTTACCCTGGTCGAGGGCAGCCAGCAGCTGGTCCTGCACCATCCTTGAGGGCTGGTGCACAGACCAGGGTGGGCTGGAAGGGTTTCACAAGTTCCCTCAACTTCCAGGACCTGGATTGAGGATGACTAAGCTGTTGTGTTGACTCATGCCTGAGACTGATCCAGGGTTCGGATAGGGAGGGGGAAGAGTTGCTAAAAGCCTCCTGCTTGACAGTACTGAAACTCCCTCTGTCTTTTGGGGACCTGTCCCTCACCACTCACAGTTCTTATACTCTGTTTGGAATGGATCCACGCTTCTGGCCCCGAGGTGCTCCAGAGGTGGGCATGGAACTGGGTCTGGCCAACTAGAGCCTCTACTTCCTGGGTCAGGGTGGCAGGGACCCAAGGTGGGACTGGTGGGGCCAAGGCCTGTCCCTCCCCTGGGGTCACTGAGAGGGTTAATAAAGGGATGGTGATGCCAGCAGTCACCTTTGCCATCACAGAGAATGGAAGCAACTGCCAAGGGGGGCAGCTGACAAAGATCAACCTCCAGATGCCCTTCTCTTGAGACCCCCGATCCAGCCAAGGTCTGAATCCAAGGCCCCTCCCGCCCCCCACACTTCCAGAGCCAATAAATTCCCTTTTCTGCTTTAACTAGATGGAGCTGGTTCCTGTCGCTAGCAACCAAAAGGGCTTCAACTAAAAATACACTAGGTATTTTAACTTCTTTAAACCTTGCTCTAAATTATGTATTGCTCTTTTTAAATATAATCATTAGTGGTTGGTAATAATTTATCTTCAGGTCTTTTAATAAAATGTTCTGCTTCATAGAAAACCCTAATTGAGTGGAGAAGCATTTAATAAAGGTGGCCTTGCTCTGACATGCCCTGGGGAGGACTTGGTAGAGAAGGCTTTGCCAGCCCTTCTTGTAGCCATCACAAGTGCCTGCAGGGAAATAAAAGGCCCTTGAAGGCTGACCTCACAGGCTGGTTACTGCAGATGATGTACCAAGGAGGCTGGAAGCCCACTCGGGGGGGGGCTGTGGGATAGGTGAGCTGGGCCCAGCGGGAGGGAAGGAATGGGTTCAGCTCTGTGTCTTGAACATTCCCCTGTGTCAGGTACCATTCTGAGCTCCTTCGATTCATCAGGTATGTTCATGCTCAGCTTCTAGGCTGCAGGTACCTGTCATTGTCCTCATCTTGCTGCTGAAAACCAGAGGCTGGAACCCCACTGAGAACCCCACTTCTCAGGAAGTCAGCAGCCATTTAACTTTTGCTATGTATCACTGGGAGGTGTCTGAAGCAGGAGAGTTTTAGATCCATCTTGCTGGAACCAAACTTTAATCTTTAGAACCAAACTATGATTTTCCAGCAGTCATGTGCAGATGTGAGAGCTGGACCATAAAGAAGGCTGAGCGCCAAAGAATTGATGCTATTGAACTGTGTGTTGGGGGAGATCTTGAGAGTCCCTTGGACAGCAAGGAGGTCAAACCAGTCCATCCTAAAGGAAATCAGTCCTGAATATCCACTGGAAGGACTGCTGCTGAAGCTGAAGCTCCAATACTTTGGCCACCTGATGCGAAGAACTGACTCATTGGAAAAGACCCTGATGCTGGGAAAGATTGCAGGTGGGAGGAGAAGGGGACAACAGAGGATGAGACGGTTGGATGGCATCACTGACTCAATGGACATGAGTTTTTGAGCAAACTCTGGGAGGTGGTGAAGGACAGGGAAGCCTGGCGTACTGCAGTCCATGGGTTGCAAAGAGTCTGACACAACTGAACGATTGAGCAGCAACCACCACCAGTGGTTAGGATCTCGCATGCTGCATGGTATGGCCAAAAAATAAAACCTGGGACCAGGCACAGCCTCTCAGGGCTTTGGACACCAGCTAACAGCATTCTGGTGGCAGTGGGGGCTGGAGGGAGGGAAGGCTGAGGGGTTGTCACCAGAAGCCAGCAGGGAAACAAAGAAGCCACGATGGAGGCCCCCTCCACTCCATCCTTCCTCCTTCCTTTCTCTCCCCTCTGTCCTTTCTGTGAAAAATTCTCTGCATTCCCTGTGCCCAGCTCTGTGCCCACATCTGCCCTCAGGTCTCTCCAGATGCCATCTGGGAGACAGACGGTGCATCACCGTCATCACCATCGCAGGGTGGGGGAGAGATCACTGGTCCCGGTCCAGGTGAGCTCTGACCCCAGGCCAGATGAGGAGGGGATCAGGGCACATGAGTCACATGCTAAGACGGGCCTTGGCGCTGTCTGACTCACCAAAGAGGGAAGAACACAGATGATGATGACCACACATTGTGTCTGAAATCCAGATTATGGTCTGAATTAAAAGGTAATTTCCCTTAGCTTTGAATTTCCCAAGTGGATGCCCACTGAGCTATGAGTCCTTCCCCATGCTAGGGGCTGGGGCTGCCGCCCACCCAGTCAGGGCCATTTGGTTCCCACAGTTCTTAGGGGGGAGAGGTTTACCACCCCTTACCCTACCCTACTTCCACCCCCCACCCCCAACAATTAACAAATGAGCAAATAGGACCCAGAGAGTAACTCCGGCAAGCTTAACAGCATTAAAGGACAAGGGAGTCCAGATTCGTGCCCAGGCCTGCCTGACCCCAAAGCTTGGCGCCTCCATCCCCACCCCTGCCCTCCGGCGGTGTCAGGGCCTGCAGTGAGCTGAGAGTGAAGCAGGACACCGGGAATTTTCCACGGCTCCTTCTGCGATGCCCTGGGGGCCTGTCCAACTTCATTGCGTAGAGTCCTATTCTCCTCCTCTCTTTCTGTGCTACATTAAGAAGTGTTTTTTTTTTTTTTAAGTCAATTTTGTTGGTTCTGAAGCACGTGTGTTTGAATAGGCATAATGTGAGAGGCCTGGCCCCCAGGAACTGGATCCACCTCTCTCGCTCCCCTTCTCTCGCTCCCCTCACCTACCCCTGCGGTTGCTAGATGCTGTTTTGTCCCAAGACCAAATCCCCTTGTCCCAGGCCCAGCTCCTGCTGCCTTGTGGGGACATTCTGGGCTAAGACCACCATCCCCGACTCCCATCGCGCCTGCTGACCCAGGTTCTGTTTCTTTGCTCCACTGGGAATCTCTCCTGAGCCTCTGCTCCAACCCAGGTAAGGATGGCCAGGACCCAGCCGGGTTTGCTGGACCTTGTGTCAACTCCTAGGCATCTCACCCATGAAGGTCAGGGGGCAGCTCTGGAGTCCGACCCCAGGGTGTCTTCTGTGCCTCTGAAATGTACAGCTGGATGATGTTCGGTATGGCCCTGGACTTTGCAGACCTCTGGAACACCATGTCATCTGTGACCCAGAAGCTGCTGAAATATTAAAACCTCATCAGCTTCTGAGCTTCTCAGGGGCTGTAGAGTCCACTGACTTCCTCTGGTTTCATGAATCCATTTTGGATGGTGGCCATTACCTCCCTCTACAGTGAGACAGGACTGTGAGTGGTGCTTTCCTGGTTTCCTTCATTTGCCGTCAGCCCTTGGCTACTGTCTTTATAGCCCAGTGAGGACTTGCCAGGCCCAAACTTGAGCCACGCTACTGCTCACCTGGCCACAGAGCCTGGCAGGCAGTTATGGAGCATCAGTGACCCCCACAGTGGCACAGCTCTGACCCCTGAACTTCATCTTTGGGATCTGGCCCCTGTAGGGCTTGCACCCTAGCATTCTGTTTTGCCCAAAGCCATCTGACTTGGGGTTTCTGCCAGCATTCCAAAAGTCACTCAAACAAGGTATTCCAGTTATATATTGCTCTATAAGCAATCACCCCAAAATATAGTGGTCTAAAACACCATGAATCGTTTTATGAGCTCTCACGGTTTCTGTGGTTTAGGAATCTGAAGAGTCCAGCTAAAAGGTTACATGTAACTCATGTGGCTGCAGTCAGACATGCGTAGGGGCTGAAGGCCTTTGGGGCAGACCAGGCATCTCTCTCTTTTCCCAGGTGCTGTGCTGTGCTTAGTCGCTCAGTCATGTCCGACTCTTTGCGACCTCATGGACTGCAGCCCACCAGGCTCCTCTGTCCATGGGATTCTGGGGCCCCTCCTCGTAGTCCCCCAACAGGTGAGTCTGGGTTTTCTCTCAACATGACAACCTCATGGTAGTTCAGCAACTTATATGGTGTCTGAGGGCCTCAAGAACACATATTCCAAGGAGCAAAGTGGAAACTGGTGAGAGATGACTGCAGGAGTTTGGGGCGAGATAGGCATACTCTGTGGAAGGTGAGCTTGAGCACAGGGTGACTCCCCAGCGGAGCCTCTGGGCTCTCAGCCATCTCCCATGACTGCCATCGCTGGTGCCTCTGCTGGGGAAATAGTGGTGTGTGTCTTGTCCTGGCCCTATGAAAGTGAAAGTGAAAATCGTACAGTCGTGTCCGACTCTTTGCGATCCCATGGACTGTAGAGTCCACGGAGTTCTCCAGGCCAGAATACCGGAGTGGGTAGCCTTTCCCTTCTCCAGGGGATCTTCCCAGCTCAGGGATTGAACCTAGGTCTTCTACATTGCAGGCGGATTCTTTACCAAGTGAGCTATCGGGGAAGCCCCTGGCCCTATGTCTCTCTCCTTCCTTAATCCCAGGCTTCTAGAACATTCTTTAAGTTCTTTAACCATGAGCTGTTTTTCTTTTTCTTTTTTTTTTCTGAAGTGCAGGTGCAACCACGATCCTGGCTGCTAGTGCATTATCTTCGTTTCACCTGTTTTTTAAACTTAGATGGAATCACACAGTATATACTCTTTCTATGCATTTATCTCCTCTGTCTGGATTCTTTCACCAGCATAGGTTTGTGAGACTCCTCTGCTCTGTTGCATGGGGCTGCAGTTTACTCATTCCCATTTCTGTAGAGTAGTCTGTTGTATGATTGATTGTCCTTCTGTTTATTCTTCCATTCTCCTGTTCTATTTTTGATGGGCATTTGGGTCATTTCCCTTCTTGCTAATACAAATAGTACCGCTAAGTCATTCCAGTGTATATTTTTGGTACACAAATGTACGTATTTCTGTTGTACACAGGAGCTAACTGAGGCTTAGGTCGGTATATATTATAAAAGGCCACTGCAGGGTCCATAAAGATGAATCCTATGGCTCTGGGGCTGTGGTGGGGGCCCCAGCAGGTGTGGTGAGAGTAGGCAGAGCACCACTGGGCCACACCCCAAGGCCACCCTTCACCTTGACCCACGACCCTTCAGAGAATCCCCAGCTATTCAACACCTGGCCTGGGCAGCCTATGGGTAAACAGGGTTGCCTGCTGCCCAGAGCCCTGGTCACTCACTACTGTTTTGGCAGGTGGACTAACCCTCTGAGGTGATGGGGAAGTTGGAGATTTTGATTGCATAGTAATAACAAACAGGTATCATGATGAAAACAGAAGCCACAGGAGAGCAGAGTGGGATGCCACAGGAGGCTTTGTTCTCTGGATCTGCCCAGTGGACCCCACCTTGTAAACTTTCAGTAAAGGGAGGGATTCTCCCTTCCTGGACCCAGCTGGACCTCCCAGAAGGCTCTGGAGCTGCAGCCTGGGGTCTCTGTAGCTTAGCTGGTGGTTACAAGTTTGTCTACACACTGGAATCATCTGCGCGGCTTTGAAGATACCGATGTCTGGGTCCCACCCAGAGGTTGGGATTCAGTTGGTTTGGGGTGAGATCTGGGTTTGGATGTTTTTTGGTTTTTAAAAAATAGTTGTATTTATTTCATTATGGCTGTGCTGGGTCTTCGGTGCTGTGTGAGGGCTTCTCTGTGCTCGCAGCGAGCAGGGGCTACTCTTTGTTGCCATGTGTAGGTGTCTCACTGGGGTGGCTTCTTTTGCTGCAGAGCACAGGCTCGAGGGCATGCAGGCTCCAGTATTCCCGGTGCGTGGGCTCAGTAGTTATGGCTCCTGGGCTCTAGAGTACAGGCTCAATAGTGGTGCATGGGCTCAGTTGCTCCGCGACACGAGGGATCTTCCCAGACCAGGGATCGAACTCGTGTCCCCTGCATTGGCAGGTGGATTCTTTACCAATGAGCCATTAAGGATGGGCTTGGAAGTTTTAAAAGATCCCCAGGTGTTTCAGTCAGGGTCAAGGGGAGAAGCAGAGCCACACAGCCATGTGCTATACAAGTAAGGAGTAGTAAATATGCAGTTATGCGTGCTTGTGTGTAAGCGTGTGGGGAGCATGTAAATACTGTATGTACGTATGTGTGCGTGTGCTTGCATGTAAATGAAGAGATATGCTATAGGGGTTTGGAAGCGGGTTAAACAGTCTCTGTAAGGCTGTTATCTTCATGTGATGATGCTGAAGCTGCAAGTCCTCCGGACAGAAAGGTGGGAGGGACGTGGGATGTCAGGTGGAAAGAACACACGTAAGCTGGAGCCCTGAAGCACAAGCTGGAGCCCATGGCAGGCTGAAACACACTTTGATTCTTGTTGCTCCAACCTTGGGGTGAGGGTATCAGCCCCCAAACTGGGTCCTCATCACGGAGTTAATCACATACACCCGTTTTCTTAATTTCCTCTTTTTTTCTTAATTTCTTTTTAGGATTGTTCACTGCCGGTGTATAGAAACACAACTGTTTTCTGTGTTGATTTTGTATCCTGCTGAATTTGTTAAAATAGTTCTAACATTTTTTTTGCAAAATCTTTTGAGTTTTCTACATAGAAGATCACCTCATCAGAGATCATCTTACCTGTTTCTTTCCATTTTAGATGCCTTTTATCTCTTTTCTTCTGTTTTTTGTCTCACCACAAGGCTTGTGGACTCTCAGTTCCCCATCCAGGGATCAAACCCAGGCCCTTGGCAGTGAACATGTGGAGTTCTAACCACTGGACCTCCAGGGAATTCTCTGTTCTAATCTTTATTATTTCTTCCTTTTGCTAGCTTTGGGTTTAGTTTGTTTTTCTTTTTCTAGTTCCTTAAATTGTAAATTCAGGTTGTTGATTTGAGATCTTTCTTCTTTTATTACAGTGTTTATAGCTACAAATATCCCCCTAAGCGCTGCTTTCACCGCGTTCTACAAGTTTTGATGTGTTGTATTTTTGTTTTCATTTGTCTCTAAGTATTTTCTAACTTCTTTGATGATGTCTTGTTTGATTGGTTAGTTTTTTGAGACTTGTTATTTAATTTCCATGAATTTGTGAATTTTCCAGTTTTCTTTCTGCTCTTGATTTCCAACTTCATCCTGTTGTGGTAAGAGAAGATACTTTGCACAATATTTTCCTTTTAAAATCTTGGGAGACTTAGTCCGTGGCTTGCTGTATGGCCTATCCTGGAGAATATCGCATGTGCACTTGAGAAGAATGTGCATTGGTTTGTGTATGTTTGTTAGATCTAGTTGGTTAATTTTGTTGTTCAATCCTGTTTCCTTACGTGTCTTCTATATTCTATTCATTATCAAGGGTAGGATATTGAAGTCTCCAACCCTTATTTTAAAATGAACATATCTGTTGGGGTGGCTTCCCAGATGATGCTACTGGTGAAGAATCCGCCTGCCAGTGCAGGAGACATAAGAGACAGGAGTTGGATCCCCGGGTTGGGAAGATCCCCTGGAGGAGGAAATGGCAACCCACTCCAGTATTCTAGCCTGGAGAATCCCATGGACAGAGGAGTCTGGCAGGCTCCAGTCCATGGGATCACAGAGACAGACAGGACTGAGCATCTGAGCGCAGCCTTTGGGGAAACACAATTCAACCCATAACACCACTGAAATATACCCATGTCAGCATTCTTAAAACCTGAGAATGTTACCTGACATGGTGAAGGGCACTTTGTAGGTGTGATTAAATTAAGGAGGGAGGCTTATCCTCGATTATCCAAGTGGGTCCTAAGTAATCACAAGGTTCTTATAGAAAAGAGATGGGACTTCCCTAGCAGTCCAGTGGTTACAATGCGGCACTTCCAGTGCAGACGGTGTGGATTTGATCTGCATGGTGCAGTAAAAAAAGAAAAGAGAGAGAAGAGAGGGCAAGAGGGTCAGAGGCAGAGCTGGAGAGGTGAGGACAGAAGCAGAGATCAGAGTGGTGCAGGGTGTGATCCAAGAGTCAGGGCAACCCCGGAGGCTGGAAACCCTCCAGGAAATGGACTTTTCCTTTGAGCTTGCCAACCCACTTCGGATTCCTGCCTTCCAGAGCCTAACAGAATAAGTTTGTGTCATCTTAAACCACTGTGTTGGTGGCCTTTTGTCAGAGCAGCCTGTGGAATCTGATACACCCAGGCCCCAGGGGCATTTCAGGTCTGGAGACCCAGCGGGGACTTGGGCGGGGAGTGGGGACAGTACTCCTTGAACCCAGACTGTGAGAAGTTCTCTGTAGGACCCGGCAAGCTGCTCCCTGTCCTCCACCCCTCAGTCATCCTGCCTGTAAGTGAGGGACTTGAACCACATCCCTTGTCCCCAGATTCTGGAATTCCCAATTGTAACCTTCCCTCCCCCGGCCAGGCAGGACCCACAGAGAGGCACCATTTTCTCATTACATAAAGAGGACATTTCAAGAAATAAGCAACCACAATCTACTCTCCCATCATTTCATGGCAGAAAGGACACTTTTATACGTCTCAGCACAAGGCCAGAACTTCTTACCTGGCTCTAGAAAAGTCGCCCATGAACACTTTTGTCGTGTCACCGCAGTCAGGCCATCAGAGCCCCTCTTCCTCAGGGGTAGGGCAGAACTCCGAGATCAAGTTTCCTGATGGCATCCTCCACCAGGCCAGCTCCCAACTGGCACCTCTCCCCTCGCTTTCAGCTTCAGTTGCTCCCTCTCCTTGATGGAAATCCAGTCAAGGTACCGATCTTAATAGATAGAAACCTGTCAAAAACTGTTAACATGGACTTCCCTGGTGGTCTGGTGGCTAAGATTCTATCTTCCCAATACAAGGGGCCTGGATTCAATCCCTAGTCAGGGAACTACATCCCACAGACCACAACTAAGAGTTCATGTGCTGTCTCTTCAGTACTGTCTGACTCTGCAACCCCATGGACTGTAGCCCTCCAGCCTCCTCTGTCCATGGGACTCTCCAGGCAAGAGTACTGGAGGGGGTTGCCGTTTTCTTCTCCAGGGGATCTTCCTGACCCAGGGATTGAACCCATGTCTCCTGCATGGCAGGCAGATTCTTTGCCACTAGCGCCACCTGGGAAGCCCACACTGGCCTCGCCTCATACGGGTGTTGTTCCCTGGCCTCTATGGGATTTCCCAGGCAAGAATACTGGAATGGGTTGCCATTTCCTTCTCCAGGGGATCTTCCTGACCCAGGGATTGGACCAAGGTGTCCTGCATTGGCAGGTGGATTCTTTACTTCTGAGTCCCAAGAGTTCACTTGCTGTAACTAAAGATCCTGCAAAGCCTCAGTGAGGATCAAAGATCCCTCATGCTGCAGCTAAAACCTGGCCTGGCCAAATAAATGAACATTTTACAAAAAATATTGAAAAAAAGAAAAAGAACTGTCAACCTGACTATGGGGAGGAAGGGGAGCCGAAGACACAGGACCCACATGCTGGGAATTCGCTCCTGTGACCTCTGCTGGCCTGAGAGTCTGGAGGCATCTCTAGCACCTTCTAGGACGTTGCTGTTTTGTCTCTTGAGAGGTTCTCCTTAGACTCATCTTCTTAACTTGCCCGCCCCAGGCACCACCTGGCACGTCACTGGCTGTGCTGAGCCTTCCATCTGTTTCCAGGTGAGCCGCTTTGCCCGGCACTAAATGACCCTGTCCCATCTCGTAGTTCATTCTCTTGCCTTCCATTGTCAGCACAATTCCTTTCTGTCTCTCTTTTGTTTTTCTTTGAATCTCATCTTTAGGCCATGGGTTCATGAATGTTTTTCACAGCCTGGAAGCCTCCCTTCTTGTTGTGCCACATGCTGTCAGGAGAGGTTGTTGGGCAAGTGTGCTCTGGGTGATGGGTCCTGCCACAGAGCCCACGTTGGCTGAAGGCATTTGCGATCTGATTTAGCTCTGAAAAGAAGAGAAGTGAAAAGCAAAGGAGAAAAGGAAAGATATACCCATTTGAATGCAGAGTTCTAAAGAATAGCAAGGAGAGATAAGAAAGCCTTCCTCAGCAATCAATGCAAAGAAATAGAGGAAAACAATAGAATAGGAAAGACTAGAGATCTCTTCAAGAAATTTAGAGATACCAAGGGAACACTTCATGCAAAGATGGGCTCAATAAAGGACAAAAATGGTATGGACCTAACAGAAGAAGAAGAAGATATTAAGAAGAGGTGGCAAGAATACACAGAAGAACTGTATAAAAAAGATCTTCACGACCCAGATAGTCACTATGGTATGGTCACTCACCTAGAGCCAGACATCCTGGAATGCGAAGTCAAGTGGGCCTTAGGAAACATCACTATGAACAAAGCTAGTGGAGGTGATGAAATTCCAGTTGAGCTATTTCAAATCCTGAAAGATGATGCTGTGAAAGAGTTGCATTCAATATGCCAGCAAAATTGGAAAACTCAGCAATGGCCACAGGACTGGAAAAGGTCAGTTTTCATTCCAATTCCAAAGAAAGGCAATGCCAAAGAATGCTCAAACTACCACACAATTGCACTCATTTCACATGCTAGTAAAGTAATGCTCAAAATTCTCCAAGCCAAGCTTCAGCAATACATGAACCGTGAACTTCCAGATGTTCAAGCTGGTTTTAGAAAAGGCAGAGGAACCAGAGATCAAATTGCCAACATCTGCTGGACCATTGAAAAAGCAAGAGAGTTCCAGAAAAACATCTGCTTCTGCTTTATTGACTATGCCAAAGCCTTTGACTGTGTGGATCACAATAAACTGGAAAATTCTGAAAGAGATGGGAATACCAGACCACCTGACCTGCCTCTTGAGAAACCTATATGCAGGTCAGGAAGCAACAGTTAGAACTGGACATGGAACAACAGACTGGTTCCAAATAGGAAAAGGAGTCCATCAAGGCTGTATATTGTCACCCTGCTTATTTAAATTCTATGCAGAGTACATCATGAGAAACACTGGGCTGGAAGAAGCACAAGCTAGAATCAAGATTGCCAGGAGAAATATCAATAACCTCAGATATGCAGATGAGACCACCCTGCAGATGGCAGAAAGTGAAGAGGAACTAAAGAGCCTCTTGATGAAAGTGAAAGAGGAGAGTGAAAAAGTTGGCTTAAAGCTCAATATTCAGAAAACTAAGATCATGGGATCCGGTCCCATCACTTCATGGCAAAGAGATGGGGAAATAGTGGAAACAGTGGCTGACTTTATTTTTTTGGAGGTCCAAAATCACTGCAGATGGTGATTGCAGCCATGAAATTAAAAGACGCTTACTCCTTGGAAGAAAAGTTATAACCAACTCAGACAGCATATTAAAAAGCAGAGACATTACTTTGTCAACAAAGTTCTGTCTAGTCAAGGCTATGGTTTTTTCAGTGGTCATGTATGGATGTAAGAGTTGAACTATTAGGAAAGCTGAGCACAGAATTGACGCTTTTGAACTGTGGTGTTGGAGAGGACTCTTGAGAGTCCCTTGGACTGCAAGGAGATCCAACCAGTTCATCCTATAGGAAATCAGTCCTGGATGTTCATTGGAAGGACTGATGTTGAAGCTGAAACTCTAATATTTTGGCTACCTGATGCGAAGAGCTGACTCATTTGAAAAGACCCTGATGCTGGGAAAGATTGAAGGCAGGAGGAGAAGGGGACAACAGAGGATGAGATGGTTAGATGGCATCACCAATTCAATGGATATGAGTTTGAGTAAACTCCGGGAGTTTGTGATGGACAGGAAGGCCTGGTGTGCTGCGGTTCATGGGGTTGCAAAGAGTTGGATATGACTGAGTGACTAAACTGAACTGAACTTGTTGGATGTGCAGCTTGGTGGGAGTGACACCCTGCACTTGGGTTGTCTGGCCCCATTTGCAGTGTTGGAGCTCCCTTGGCCTTGGCCTTCCTGCTTAGCTCAGGGGGATTTGGCCCTGGCTCACATTGGAGTTACCTGGGCCCCACGACAAACCAACTAAATCGGAGTCTCTGGGACCAGGGCCTGGAATTCCCTAGAGATTGTAATGGGCAGCCAAGGCTGAGAAGCAAGACTGGAACATTCTCTTTAGAGCCATTCCCTCCCAGTGAACTGGATGGACAGGCCGACTCTGACCCAGGCCTGCCCCCTCCCAGGGCAGCACTAGGGTCTGTCTGGGAAGCAGAAGAGCCTGCACCTTAAGTGAAGAAAGTGTGGTCACAGACCAGCCCTTGATTCCAAGCCTGGTATTTATCAAGACTTTACTGGCTCTTTATCTTTGGTCGGTTGATACAAAGCACCATGGAAACTCTGCCTGTGGGGTTGTGGGGGTGGGCAAAACTTTCCTGGGAAGCACAAACATGCTTGTTTGTGAACCTGCCTGCAGACCTTGGGCGAGCCTGACCCTTCTTGGGCCTCTGCCCTTGGCAGGGTGGGGCTGGGTGGGGCCAGTCCCAATCCCTAACTGGGAGGCAGGCCTGGGCCTGGAGCCAGGCCTTCTCTGGACATTTTATTCTCTCTGAAGTGTGAGCTCCAGGATCCCTGTCTTGGGGTCTGTGAGAAAGCCCCAAGACTGTGACTGCAGGCCCAGAGGGCAGGAGGTATGAACATGAGGAGTGGGAAGATTGGGGGAGCCTTCAGAAGCCCACCATTTAGGATGCTTTTGTTAGGGGAAGCACTGATTGAAACCACTGACCCTGGTAAGGAACACAGAACTAACCAGCCACCACCAACTGGAAGAACTTGGGAAAAATCAAAAGGAGATGCCACGTGTCCTACCGACCTCCCAGAATCCTCCTTGTTAGAATCCATTTTGACTGAACAATGTGGGTGCCACCAGGAAGGACCTTGAGACAGAAAGATTGGCCAGAGACAACCTGGAAACTAATCCCATCACCATAAAACCCAAGACTGGGAGCAGTCCTTTTGGATTCCCTTACCCTGCTGCTCTCCACCTGGGCGGCCCGTCCCAACAAAGTCTCTTGCTTTATCTGCACGTGTGTCTCCTTGGATAATTCATTTCTGAGTATTAGACAAGAGCACCCTTTGGGCACTGGAAAGGAACCCCCTTCCTGCAATACTTTGGCCCCTTCTCTTTGGCAGGACCTTGAAGATCTGGGTGGGGTCAGCTCCATCTTTCTCTGAAATGACCTGATGGAGGTGGGAGAGTTTACTGGGGACATGAGTCCTGATCACCAACAGGCAATCACTCCTCCAACGTACTCCCAGAAAAGAGCTGCACCCACATTGATATCAAGGCCGAACCTCCTTCCTCCTTCCTGCCTGTGGAATTTTTCAAAGGTGTAAGACAGAGGTTATCACTAGAGCCCAGCTCATGCACCTGCTCTGTGCTTATTTCATACACGTGAGCACCAGGCCACTGTCCCTCCTCCACGCATCACCCCCTGACCAGCCCAGCCACGGCCTCACCCTCTGACCCTTCTCACTGTGTAGCGTGCCCTACTCTGTTACATTCCACTGGGGATCGTTCTCCCAGCGTTTAGCGTTTCTCTTTGGGGCCGCAAGCCCCACAAGAAGACCACAGCTGTTCTCCCAACCAATTCAGGCCACAGGGGAAAGGGCCAGTGAGTGGCAGTTTGTTGTTTAGTCACTTAGTCCTGTGTGACTCTTTGTGTCCCCATGGACTGTAGCCCACCAGGCTCCTCTCTCCATGAGATTTCCCAGGCAAGAATACTGGAGTGGGCTGTCATTCCTTCTCTAGAGGATCTTTCCAATCCAGGGATCAAACCCATGTCTCCTGCCTTGGCAGGTAAAGTCTTTACAGCTGAGCCCCCAGGCAGGACTGACTCCAAATTCAGATTCAGTTCCTCACCAGCTGAGGCTCTCGTTATTCATCTTAGGGCTCGTGACACCACAGTAGGAACACTGCAGGCTGTTCCCAGGTCCCTTTCCTGGTTTTCCTAGATACGCTGCCCAGCCTCTCCGCAGACTGTTGCTATGGAGCCATCATTTGTTTGTGGCCTATTTGTTATAGCACCTAGAGTTATCCTAAGTATCATACTGCCTCACAGATGTTGGGGAGATGAAATAATGTATATGAAAGACACATGCCTGAAACACAGAAAGTGGGGGCCCTTACTAGATAGTCAGTTCATTTTTTTCTTAATTAATATTAATTGTTGCCAAGCACGTGGGCAAACATGGCCTCAGACCATTTCTAAGACTCTGGATGGATGATGTATGTTATTTTAAATTTATATTATTAATTAGTATGAATATAACATATATGATTATAATTATTTTATAATTACTATAAGCTTAGTTGTTAGAAACCCAGTTTTTTTTTTAAATTAATTTTAATTCGAGACTAATTACTTTACAGTGTTGTAGTGGTTTTTGCCATACATTGACATGAATCAGCCATGGGTGTACATGTGTCCCCCATCTCGAATCCCCTTCCTGTCTTCCTCCCCATCCCATCCCACTGGGTTGTCCCGGTGCACCGGCTTTGAGTGCCCTGTCTCATGCATCAAACTTGGACTGGTGGTCTATTTCACATATGGTAATATACATGTTTCAATGCTATTCTCTCAAATCATCCCACCCTCGCCTTCTCCCACAGAGTCCAAAAGTCTGTTCTTTATATCTGTGTCTCTTTTGCTGTCTCACATATAGGGTTGTCATTACCATCTTTCTAGATTCCATATATATGCGTTAATATACTGTATTGGTGCTTTTCTTTCTGACTTACTTCACTCTGTATAACAGGTTCCAGTTTCATCCACCGCATTAGAACTGACTCAAATGAACCCAGTTTTAAAGTGCCACCACAGGATACTTTGTGCTCACAAAGCTTTCACAGTCAGCTTTGGATTGCAAGTGACAGAAAACTATTTCAAATAGGCTTCAACAAAGTAAACAGTTGAACAATCGGTAAATACCCGGGTAGCGATTGACAGGCTCACAATGTGTCACGCAGGTGTGGCTGCCCCTTGGTCTCGCAGATTATTCCAAAGAAGGTTCTCGCATGAGGAGGGCAGGCTGGTTTACAGCTGTCATTCAGCCACACCCTCCCAACTCAGAAGGCGCTGTCTCTCTCCCAAATACTGTGCTTTGGGGGTGGATATCTAAACTTTGGGCCTCCCAGGTGGTGGTAGGGGTAAAGAACCCACTCATCAGTGCAGGATACGCAAGAGATGTGGGTTTGATCCCTGGGTCTGGAAGATCCCCTGGAGGAGGGCAGGGCAACCCCCTCCAGTATTCTTGCCTGGAAAATCCCACGGACAGAGGAGTCTGGTGGGCTCAGTGCATGGGGGACATACAGTCAGACACGACTGTGCACACATCTCCATTTTGAGCGTCATACATTTGGCTGCATGACTTGAGGCTCTGCCACTCTCGTCATGGGGCAGTTTTACTGAACTCTCCGGGCCCTTCATAAAAAGACCAGAGACACCCTCTTACTCCTGCCCTGCAGGCAAGTCAGATGGAAAACCAGACCACAGGGAATGAGCTAAAGGAACAGAGAAAGCGTTAGGCTGGAGGAGGGACACTTGGGGAGGTGCTGAGAGCCGTCTTCAGCCTCTTCCGAGGAGCCTGGATCGGTGGTCCCCGCGGTTCCAGAAGGGAGCAGCTGGACAGGTAGGGGAGCGCCTTTTGCCCGAAGGCCCTGGGGCAGGAAGGGCTGCCCGGGGACTAGGGTGAGCAATATTTGGGCTGCGAGGGGCACAGCTTGGAGGGGTGCTGCAGCAGGTGCCAGGAACCTGACTTGGAAACCGACTCGCTGCTCTGCCTGGACCAGCCCGGCTAACCGGCCTCCCGGGCCCAGTGTCCATATCTGTCCAGAAGGAGTGCTGATGCTTTCCTTGTAGGAGATCAGATGAGGGTAACTGAGATGGAGCTTTGCACATAGGAGCATGTTAAACAGATATGACCATCCTCAGCCCAGGAAGCTGCAAGGGCAAGGGGCAGAGGGAGCTTCATGACCCAAGTGGGGGGCGGGGGAGGGAAGGTGCACAGTGTGGGGGTAGGGTTAAGGCCCCTCCCACCCCCCGCTCGGATGTGCCTGACTTCGAGCTGATGGCAGGGTGCCCTTAACTGGAGCTCTGCAGAGGCCCCTCAGTGAATGTCTTCAGGTCCCTACAACAGGGCAGGGATGAGACCCTGCCTTGGAGGGTCGGCATGTCATGGAGAGTCAGGCAGGGGCTGAACCACAGGTGCTGAACCACAGGTGCGATGAGTGAGTCAGGTGATCAGTGCTATGGAGAAAATCAGGACATGATAAAGGAGATTGGTCAGGTGTATGGGGGGCGCTGACCACTCACCCCATGGAGAAGGGGTCACAGCAAGAACACGAGGATGCGAAGGGCAGGGTTGGAATGCAAACTTCTGATCGGATCTGGTCTCACCACTCTGGGGAGGCTGAAGCCACTGCTCCCATCATGGGCCCTCTCTCCTGATGAGAGCTGGGCTCCGGGGCCTGGGGACCAGCAGAGGTGCGGGTCGGGGAGGGGGTTCTTACCCCGGGAGGGTCAGGGCTAAGCTGAGCCAGGATGAGAGACACCTTTTCCGATGGGTCATTCTGAGCCACACCTGCATGGGCAGGACCCAGACCCCCGGGTCCCCTGGATCCCTTGGGGGAGGGATAAATTCTCCCAGCTAGCCAGCAAGGCCTGCAGACTTCATTTTATCAGACTCGCAGGAAACACAAATCCACGTAGGCGTCCCTCTGGCTGCTTCCTGTCAGCTGGGCTCCAGGCCAGACTTGGTCTACCCTCCTGGGAACAACCTATCGGGAGGCTGCTGACTGTAGAGTCAGGCAGAAGAGGGTTCTAATTCCACTTGACCCTAGAGCTGGGAGTTGACTTTCAGTTCAGTTCAGTAGCTCAGTCGTGTCCGACTCTTTGCGACCCCATGAATCACAGCATGCCAGGCCTCCCTGTCCATCACCATCTCCCGGAGTTCACTCAGACTCACGTCCATCGAATCTGTGATGGGGCCTTCAATTCCTTCTCTTAAAATGTAGAATACTATACCTGCTCTTATGGTCAGATGGGACGATTGCTGAGGAATTTAGCCAGTGCCTGACTCTCAGGAATTGCTCGGTGTTTCCTGGTGCCTGGAAGCTGTGGGTGGAGTGGGTAGGCCTTGAAGAGGTTCTGAAGGTCTGCACCCCAGCTGTGGGGCTGCAGGCAGGCCTTGTGACTCCTTCGGTACTGAGTTTCCTCATCTACAGTGGGGAGGTGCCAGCTCCACCCAGCGGGGCTGTTGGGGTATCCGCAGAGATGAGATGGGATTCAATTCCTCAGGAGAACATTAGAATTTTCCAGACAGCCCCTCATGACCTCACTGTCCTTAGAAACAAACCCCTTTCATCCCAGGACCATGGTTGAGAGAGTAGGAGAATCGCTCCCATACTCAACTTCCAATCCTTACGCCTGGAAGCCCCTGGTCATGAGGACTTGGCAGTGACCTGAGACTTCTGATTATAGCTCTAATGTTTCCAGTTCAAGCCACATCTCTCATCGCGCCCTTGGACGCCCACTAATGACATCTTACTGTACCCATTTCTCACAGGAGAAGACTGAGGTCTGGAGGGGTCAGATGCTGTGCTTGGGGGCGCACAGCCGACCAGTGTTGACTCTGTGTGGACCAGGGCTTCTGGAACAGGGCATTCTGTTCTAAACGTTCTGGTGTGTGTCTGTCACCCAGGACAATTAAAAGCACCCTCTTCACTCTCAAAAGCTCCCTGTTGGATTCTAAATCACATGGTCTGAAAAGAAGGTCATGACGGTTTCTACTACATTCCAGCTGACTTGAAGGGGTTCAGCCTACATGGGTTATTACAGCCCACATGTAGAATTTTGGGGGTGGGAAAGCGTGGAGGTGCTCTTTTCCCAGATGACCAGCTGCCCCCTGCCTCTGCTTCAGGTGGTGGTCCTCAGTCTGGCCTTTCCCAGCCCCGGACTGGTGCTTCCCTTACCACCACCCTCCCCACCAGGCTCCCTGAAGCTCTAACCACCTGCTCCCCACAGCTCCCCAGAGTCCACAGGCAGGCATCTCCACAGGTCCCCTCACTGGGCATTCTCCAGGGACAGTTCTGTCTAAAGGTATCAGTATGGTCCATCTGCTTCTGACCTGCCCCCGCTGTCCCTCAGCACCAGAGACCCATCCTCATCCAGACGCCAAGCTCTAGGACCCCCAGCCAAGTCAGCCCGGCATCGCCAGGTGCCGCTCCCTTCCCTGCTTTCCAGCTGTGTCCAACTCGCTCACAGTCCTATAGTGCCAATGGACCATCAGACAGATATTCTAGGTCCGGGGGTGCTGGGGAGGGAGGAAGAGGGGCCCTCAGGTTGCTACCCAAGCCTCTAACAGACCCTGAGACTCTGTTGTGGCAGATGAGTCCCAAATCCACAGCGAACGATGTTCACACACAGGAAGGGTCCTGTGGATGGCCTGGCTCCTCGCTGAGCTCAGGTGATGGGCTGATACGGGTGTGTCTTGGTGGTGGTGGTGCGGGGGCGGGTCATGCGTCATTCTGGTCCAGATTCAGTGTCCTGGAAAAGTACAAGCCATTATTTACAAGGCAGCAGGATGCTGGCTTCCTCTGACATCGCTTGTGGCTGGGCTGCCACTGCTGCACTCGTTTCTGAAAATGCCTCCGGTGGGTGACATTTATCAGATCAAGTGCTCTCTAGTTCTGTTCCCCCAGCACATAGACAATTCTCTTTGTAGATAATGTGGCTGGCCCCACCAGGCCCATGCAGCTGAATGATCTGATTGGAGAAGATGCCATATCTCTTGCCTCCAGAAGCAAAGGAGCAGCGAGGGGGCTGGAGACCTTGTGTGATGTAAACCCAGGTCCAGCGCATTCTCTTCTGCCTCTCTCTGTTTCTCTGTTTCTAAAGAAGGCTGCATCCGTGGCGATGGGGGTGGGCATTGCACACAGATCTCTGAAAACACCCAGGCCGCCTTCCTGCTGCCATCCCTGTGTGCTGGCCACTAGGCTGGGAGGCACTGGGATGTATGGGCTGCAGCTGCCCTGAGATAAAGTGCTGCCAGCTGCCCACAGCAGCCAAAGAGTCGTCAGCCCTGAGATCCCACCCAGAGCTCAGCCCTTCTTGCCACCTGCTCCAGAGTGAATGTTCAAGAACCAGCTTGCTCCCCTCCTAGGCCCTGGGTAGCCCCCACCCCCTGCATGGCAGAATAGGGATGTTTACTGCCCTCTTTCTATGTGCCAGGCCAGGCTTTTTACGGTTGTACTGTTTAGCTCAAAGGGTAAATTTTGGTTTCCTCCCATTTTACAAGCATGAGTGTTTCCTTGCCCAAGGTCACCCAGCTGGTGTTGGGCAGAACTGAGGCCGTGTCCCTCCTCTGCCCGCCTGTGCCGGGCACTCGACCTTGATGTTTCCAGGCCCGCTCTCCCTGTATATACCCGGGGCCCCCCCTGCTGACCGCCCTCTGGGCTGAGCTCCTCCCAGGGCTGGCCTTGCTTCCCCGGACAAGTTAAAGGCTCTTGCTGACCTTCGGATGGGCACCCCCTTCTCCCGGGCCGTCTATGGGAAGGGCACAGAGAGGTCATGATGGTCTGTCTCTAGGTCCTAATGCTCCGGGTCCTGCAGTTGTGGCCTCTCTTGGTGTTCTGGGGGTGGGTGGGGGGAGGTGAGGCAGGAGGCCAGTCCTTGGAAGAAGGACCCCCAAAGCACCAATGGAAAAGCCCTTGATCCCTCTGGACAGCCCCGCAGGGTTGACAAAGCAAGGACACATAGCCTCCCACTCACTGGATATTCCTCATCTGCCACGTCCGATGTCCCTGAGGTCCCTGCCTCATCTGAGGCTGCCCAGAGGTATGGTTGCACCCAAATGCCCAGGGGAGGCCATGGAAGCCAGACAAGGAGCCCACTGCCCCCTGCCTAGCAACGAGAGTGCCTCTCTCCCATCGCTGTGGAGGGTGAGGGCTGCGGCCTCTCAGATGTCTGAGGCCATCTAATTCCACCCCCTCTCTCTGCTGGTGACAAAGCCAAGGCCCAGGTGGGCAGGGACTTGCCCTAGACCTCCCAGACTGGGTGGCAGAGCCATCCAGCAGTTCTACCATCTTGGATGTGTGGCTGGATCAGTCACAGAGAAGCACCATGATGAGTGTTGATGGCCATGTCCACCCTGGCACCTTCCTGGGCTGCACGGTTGACCTTGGTTTTTCTAAGGACGGCTCCCTCATCCGTTCGAAGCCCAGGAGAAGCCTGAGTGTCCGGGCCTCCTCGGCACTACTGTGCCTGCCTCTTCCATCACCTGCCTTGGAGAGGAACCAATGGGAGGCCTGGTGTGGGGTGAAGCAGGAAGGATGGTGCTCACTGCCCTGCCCCACAACCAGGCCTTGGGACCAGGTCTTTCTACCACACCCCCACCAGGGAGGCTGGAGGGGGGAGAAGACTGATGAGACATCTGTGATCTGTGCCCATAAAGCCCCAAAGAGCACCCTTCCTCCGTGGCCCTGCCCTGTGCAGGGTCTCCAGGTGACCCCGGGCTAGGGGCCGTGGGGGTGGGGAGGTAGGGCCTCCGAGGTGCTCCACCCCACCCCCAACCCAAATGTGCTCAGGCTGCATTTCCCACACCTACTTAATTCTCCTTCAAATGGAAGGAGAAAATAGCAAAGGGAAGGTCCCAGAAGCTCTGAAAGGCTTTCACAGGCTCTGAGCAATTAGGCAGGCGGCTGAGAGAAATGGTCTGAGTGCCGGGAGGAGGCAAAGCCACTGGCAGAATTTTCCATGACGCTTTCTCCTCCCCATCATGGTGTATGTCCACGTGAGGGGTCCTGAGGGAGAGGGGCTCCACGCTGAACCCCTCTGAAGGTGCCCAGGGCGTGATGGCCGTGGCTCTGGAGAAGGGAGAGGCTCCGGGCATGGCTGGCTGTGGGGTCCCTTCCCGGGGCCTCTCGCCCCTCTGCCCTGGCCTGTGTTCCCCTAGGGCTCTGAGCACTCTCTTCAAGGCCGTGCCGGGGAATATCCTGCCTTACAGGCCTCGGGGAGACCCCTACATACCCAGCACGGGGTGAGGGGGTGACCAGTCTCGGGGCCGGGGTCCTGAGCCCGGAGTGTTTTCCGGGAAGTGCTGCCTGCTCCCCTTTAAGGACATTAAAGGGGACCTGGGGACCCAGGGGTTAGAAGCCCGGCCCAAGGCCTCCAGTTTTCATTTTCCAGAGGCCTGGCCTTGGAGCTCAGTCATCTGCAAACACCACCCACTCACGCTCATGGTGGGGTGTTAACCGCGCTGCTGGCAAAGCAGAGGAAGGGAGGCTGAGACCACGAGGGCGCAAGGCCAGCATGCTGGTCTCTGCAGCTTCTAAAGGTGCCAGAACAGGGCTAGGAGGAGGTGGGGATCCTCACCACCTCCACCACACCCCACCACCACTCCAGGGGCGGGGCTCGCAGCGGGACTGGGCAAGCGGGGATTGTGGGCAAGCAAATCCACTTTCAAGCCCCACTGGCCGCTTGAGGAAACCGGTGCCCTGGAAACCCTCCCCTGTGACCAGCTCCCCAACCCCCAACCCCCACAAGCATCTTTGCACCCACTCAGGTGGCTTCTTCTTGGGGCACAAGGATCTCTTCACCCACACAGCCAAGGGCACTGCTGACTCAACCTTGGGTTTCTAAGAAACACTCAGACTCAAGTGCAGAGTTCCCAGTGCCGTATGGAAATGCTGCCATTGATGACTTTTGTAGGTGGACAGGGAGTGACTGCATGTGCTTTCATTCTCCTTTGGTGCTGAATCGCCTGATGAATTTTAGCCGAATTTTAGCTGGTTATACCAGCCCCTCCCGGAACTTTGGTTTCCCCATCACAAGTGAGAAGCTTGAAGCAGAGATCACTCGAAGCTCTGGGCCTCTTGAAGGACACAGAGTCTAGTGTTTGCTGGCCAGGCTTCCATGTGGCAGCGGGCTGAGCAACCCCTTGCCAGGCAGAGAGCCCTGCACCCTCGCCCTGCCTGGCCTGGTCCAGCCTGGTCCCTGCTGCCTGCAAATGCAGGCAGCATGAAAGGCCTGAAGCACCGGCTGCCGCTCTGCTCTGCAGAGGTGGGTATCCAGGGGGCGGCCCAAGAAACTGCATTTGACCTTCGCTAAAATTAGGTCCCAAGACCCAGGGGGCCATAGAAATGAGGATGAAAGTGAGAAAGCAAATTGAGGGCATCGGAAGATGTTAAAAATATGTGTGTATTAATGGAAGCAGTGAAAATCAGGCTCCGATAGGCCCAGGAAGCCCTCGCACTACTGTCATTATTTTAGTCCAGGATCAGAGGCTGTGGGGATGGAAGGGTCCCGAGGAGCACCTGATCCACCACGTCCCTCATCCTACAGACTGGAAAATTGCCCACGGAGGGTGGTGACGTGTCTGAGGCCATACACAGAGCAGTACCCAGCTGCAATAATCATATGGAGCCAACCAATCCCACCGGAAAGTGGACCAGGAGGAAGGACCCCTAGGGCCAACCCCCCACCCTGCAGTGCCCCCGGAAGGACCCCAGCTGAGTGGGGCATGGAAGGGTTCCCTCATGGTTCAGTTCAGTTCAATCGCTCAGTCGTATCCAACCCTTTTCGACCCGATGGACCACAGCACACCAGGCTTCCCTGCCCATCACCAACTCCCAAAGTTTACTCAGATTCACGTCCATTGAGTCGGTGATGCCATCCAATTATCTCATCCTCTGTCGTCCCCTTTTCCTCCCACCTTCAATCTTTCCCAGCATCAGGGTCTTTTCTAATGAGTCAGCTCTTTGAATCAGGTGGCCAAAGTTTTGGAGTTTCAGCTTCAGCATCAGTCCTCCCAATGAACCCTCATGGTTACACGGTACTTATCACATTGCCCAGCATATAAGGAGCCTAATAAATCTCGGCTATTACTTTCCTTATTAATATTGACCAGTGAGTGGTGTGATGTGAGAGCCATGTTTGCAGAGGGTGGGCAGGGAGAGAAAGGCCAGACTGGCCCCTCCAGGGGAGGCCCAGCGTGTGTGCCAGGTGGGGGATTGGGGGGCTGCTGCAGAGGAGGAGCAGGAGGGGAGGTGGGGGCAAGGGGGTGAAAGAGGCTGAGAGGCAGGGGGCTTCCAGACACGCTCACCACAGCAGCTACTACGTGCCCATCCAGCTGGGCTTTGGTTAGTGTATCCCACAGCCCTTGCAACAACTAAGTTAACACCTCGTTACACAGCCAATATCCCAGCTAAGACACCCCTGGACTCAGCAAGCCCCCGACAGTCCTGAGCTTCACCCAGAGCTCCCACCCTGCTCCCCCCACATGCCTGGTACCCCTTGATGTGCTCCCAGGCTGCCTCGCCTCCTCCCACACCCCCTCCCCACCCCCACCCCAGCTTCCGTCTTTCGCCTGCTGCTTGTCTGCAAAACCTCCCATGAATCAGGAGCCGGCCTGGCCCAGTCCTGAGATGGGAGGTCGAGTGATCTCTGCTTGGTGGTTCTCCTGGTCCAGGAAGGGGGCTGGGTGTCAGGCCTTGGTGCAGGGCCTTGGCTTCCTCATCCGTGACTGGAGGCACTGAACATTCCCGAAATGCCTCCGGCTGGGAACAAGCCCAGGAGTCTCTGCCGGCTGACTCCCTAGGCCTGGGTGGACTCTGATCCCAATGTGACATCCTCCTCATGCTGCTGGGCTTCCCGCCCTGAAACGACACAGGAGAGAGACTGGGAGGGACATGGAGAGGATGCTGGTAGGCCCGGGCACCTGCCCAGGATCCAAGCCCTTGTGGGCTCAGACCCACCAGACAGCCCAGCCCCAGGGCTCCGGGGGACGGACATGGAGGTGGAGGGCACAAGAACGAAGAGGGGAAGGTTTAGAGGGTGGCTCTTTCCCCCTTTGGGCTCTGACTGTCTATATAATCTGGAACTGTCCTGGGGTGATTTTCCCCGAAAGTAACCAAACAACACTGCTGCTGCTGCTGCTAAGTCACTTCAGTCGTGTCTGACTCTGTGCGACCCCATAGACAGCAGCCTACCAGGCTCCTCTGTCCCTGGGATTCTCCAGGCAAGAATACTGGAGTGGGTTGTCGTCACCTTTTCCAATGCATGCATGAGGTTCTCAAGGCAAGAATACTGAAGTGGCTTGCCATTCCCTTCTCAGTGGACCACATTCTGTCAGACCTCTCCACCATGACCCACCCGTCTTGGGTTGCCCCACAGGCATGGCTTGGTTTCATTGAGTTAGACAAGGCTGTGGTCCTAGTGTGATTAGATTGACTAGTTTTCTGTGAGTATGGTTTCAGTGTGTCTGCCCTCTGATGCCCTCTTGCAGCACCTACCATCTTACTTGGGTTTCTCTTACCTTGGGAAAGACTAGAGATCTCTTCAAGAAAATTAGAGATACCAAGGGAACATTTCATGCAAAGATGGGCTCGATAAAGGACAGAAATGGTATGGACCTGACAGAAGCAGAAGATATTAAGAAGAGGTGGCAAGAATACACAGAAGAACTGTACAAAAAAGATCTTCATGACCCAGATAATCATGATGATGTGATCACTAATCTAGAGCCAGACATCTTGGAATGTGAAGTCAAGTGGGCCTTAGGAAACATCACTATGAACAAAGCTAGTGGAGGTGATGGAATTCCAGTTGAGCTGTTTCAAATCCTGAAAGATGATGCTGTGAAAGAGCTGCACTCAATATGCCAGCAAATTTGGAAAACTCAGCAGTGGCCACAGGACTGGAAAAGGTCAGTTTTCATTCCAATCCCAAAGAAAGGAAATGCAAAAGAATGCTCAAACTACCGCACAATTGCACTCATCTCACATTCTAGTAAAGTAATGCTCAAAATTCTCCAAGCCAGGCTTCAGCAATACGTGAACGGTGAACTTCCTGATGTTCAAGCTGGTTTTAGAAAAGGCAGAGGAACCAGAGATCAAATTGCCAACATCCGCTGGATCATGGAAAGAGCAAGAGAGTTCCAGAAAAACGTCTATTTCTGCTTTATTGACTATGCCAAAGCCTTTGACTGTGTGGATCACAATAAACTGTGGAAAATTCTGAAAGAGATGGGAATACCAGACCACCTAACCTGCCTCTTGAGAAATCTGTATGCAGGTCAGGAAGCAACAGTTAGAACTGGACATGGAACAACAGACTGGTTCCAAATAGGAAAAGGAGTACGTCAAGGCTGTATATTGTCACCCTGCTTATTTAACTTCTATGCAGAGTACATCATGAGAAACGCTGGCCTGGAACAAACACAAGCTAGAATCAAGATTGCCGGGAGAAATATCAATAACCTCAGATATGCAGATGAGACCACCCTTATGGCAGAAAGTGAAGAGGAGCTAAAAAGCCTCTTGATGAAAGTGAAAGAGGAGAGCGAAAAAGTTGGCTTAAAGCTCAACATTCAGAAAATGAAGATCATGGCATCCAGTCCCATCACTTCATGGGAAATAGATGGGGAAACAGTGGAAACAGTGTCAGACTTTATTTTTGGGGGGCTCCAAAATCACTGCAGATGGTGACTGCAGCCATGAAATTAAAAGACGCTTACTCCTTGGAAGAAAAGTTATGACCAACCTAGATAGTATATTCAAAAGCAGAGACATTACTTTGCCGACTAAGGTCCGTCTAGTCAAGGCTATGGTTTTTCCTGTGGTCATGTATGGATGTGAGAGTTGGACTGTGAGGAAGGCTGAGCGCCGAAGAGTTGATGCTTTTGAGCTGTGGTGTTGGAGGAGACTCTTGAGGGTCCCTTGGACTGCAAGGAGATCCAACCAGTCCATTCTGAAGGAGATCAGGCCTGGGATTTCTTTGGAAGGAATGATGCTAAAGCTGAAGCTCCAGTACTTTGGGCACCTCATGCGAACAGTTGACTCATTGGAAAAGACTCTGATGCTGGGAGGGATTGGGGGTAGGAGGAGAAGGGGACGACCCAGGATGAGATGGCTGGATGGCATCATGGACTCAATGGACTTGAGTCTGAGTGAACTCCGGGAGATGGTGATGGACAGGGAGACCTGGCGTGCTGCAATTCATGGGGTCGCAAAGAGTTGGACACGACTGAGCGACTGAACTGAATTGAATGCATACATGCATACTAAGTCACTGCACTGAGTACATGATAAAGTCCATTCACAGTATTGGTCTATCTATTTGAAATATTTCCTAATACAAACACAAAGCTGAATACTGGAGGGGAGAATCGTTTCATAGAACAAACAAGGAGACAAAACAAAAGCCCAGACGCAGCTGTCTCAGGGCTGACTGGAGGGGCTCTGGCTGTTTCTCGGGAGGCCTTGGAGTGCTGCCCTCCCCTCCTGCTGGCAGGAGAGGGCTGCTCTCAGCTGCCGGGGAGAACACGTCCTCACCCTCTCTCTGGGGACACAGGGCTTTCTCGATCCCGATTTGGGGCAGAGCCCTCGTGAGAGGTGTCCTGTGGGCGTAGGACTCAGCTCTGCAGGGCTTGGACCGGCTGATAGAAGCTGGGCTGAGCTCCCAGGCTGGGCTTTGCCCCTGGGCTCTGAAGATACAGGAAGTACTGGCCCAGCTGTTCCATAGTGGTGATGACACGCATGCTTGGCCACTCCTGGGCACCTGAAGCCATCCTCCCAGCTGGGACTTGGGTCCCAGTGAGCGACAGGCTGGTGAGGTGCTTGGCCCATTGGTTGATCCCACAAACCAACTAATGCCGGTGCCAGCTCCTTGCTGGTGCCATGGAGAGGCAGAAGCCAGTAAGAACCCCGCCAGGGGTCACAGTCTGGGGGAGAGAGACAGCTCAGCAAGAGCCATGGCTCAGGAGAGAGTCACGGAGAGAGGTCACCAGGAGTGAGATCTCCCCAGGGACAGCCTGGAGGGCTTCTCAGAAGAAGTGGCCTTGGCCTCGGGCACCCTGTCCTTGTGTGCCCTTTGGCTGCTCTTCCCCTGCTTGGAGACTCTCCGGCTCCAGTGTGCGTGACATTCCCTGGGGCAATCTGGGCCCCAAGGCCTGGGGATTGTGCCCTGGGAAATGTATGTGGGCTCAGGACTCTGCAGGCTTAACTGAGTCCAGAGCAAGCGGGCCTTGAGTAGGGTTTTTGGGGTCTTCCTACACAGTCTCAGCCAGCTGCAGAGGCCTGGGGGAGACGGCCAGAGCCCTGAGGCCCACGAGGTGGCCCTGGTCACAGAGAAGCACCCCAGGGGCTCGTGGAGGGAGAGGAGGTAGTGGGAGGGGTCTATCCTTAGTGGAGAAGTACACCACCCTCAGTGGTGTACAGACCTCAGCCCCTGGGGACAGCAAGAGCAGACAGGAAGCGGAGCAGGGGCGCAATGCCCCTAAAAGGCTTTGCAGGTTTCCAGGGTGACCGCCAATTTCCTCTCACCAGGGAGGAGGGTCGACTTCCGGCTTCCAGGACTTTCCTGCCAGTGGCTTCATCAGACTGTGCTCTCAGTGAAGCCTTGAACGGAACATCTAGCATCCCACATTCCAAGCAGGGTGACAGTGCTGGGGACAGCTGCAGGGCTGGCTGCGGGGCCTAAGCCCACCGGGCATGAATGGGGCAGAGCGCTGTGATCGCCCCAGGCCCCAGAGAGTAGGCCCAGCACCTCCTCTAGGGCCGCTGCTTTGCTTGGGCAGTTGCCCTGGTGAGGACTCAGCGCCTCCCAGCGTTGGGTCACCACCAGCGTGGGGCATTGGTGCCAAGGAGAGAAAGGCAAGGAGCTAGCCGCCAGAGCAGGGGCCATGTGAGGAGGGTGGCCAGAGAAAATAGAGGGCACCCAGTTCACTCTGAATTTTGGATAAACACCAAGTAATTTTTTCATATGTGTTCCAAATAATGCCTGGATCCTGTATTTTTATTTGCTATATCTGGCAACCATATGTGCCAGGGCATCTATTGGTCACCTTTAAATATGCCAAGTACTCTGCTGAGTAGACATTTTCTGCTCTTCGTTCTATTAATAAATACTGACTGGGCACCTATTCAGTACTAGGACCGTTTTGGGGGAGATAGAGATTCCTCAGGGAACAAAACAGAAGCAGACCTTGTCTCCTTAGGATTTGCGTTTGCGGGGAGTCAGGGAGCAGCGAGAAGTGAAGAGACAAGTGAAAATAGAATGTCAGGGGTAAAAGGGGAAAGGAAGCTGGGGAAAGCTGGGTAAAAGGAGGCTGGGGGAGATTGGGGGGAACTCTGTGGTTAACCTGGTGGCAGCGGTAAAGAATCCGCCTGCAATCCAAGAGGCCTGGATTGGAAAAATCCCCAGGAGAAGGGAATGACTTACTCATTCAAGTATTCTTGCCTGGAGAATCCCATGGACAGAAGAGCCTGGAGGCTACAGTCCATGAGGTCGCAGAGAGTCGGACATGACTTAGCAACTTAGCACACACTGTTGTTGGCCTACATGGGGCAGAAGGAGGTCCTCTGGGCAGAAACAGAACGGAGGTGAGCACACCTGGAGGAGGCACCCCAGCAGAGGGAACAGCATGTGCAAAGGCCCTGGGGAGGCTGTGCTGGGAGAGGTCATGGCAGACAGAGGCTACAGCAGGGCCAGTCCTGGCAGGGAGTTTGGTTTGAGCGAGATGGGAGCCTCCAGAGGATTTCAGGCAAAGGAGCGCCAGAACCTGTGCCTGTTCAGCCTCATGCACACTGGACAGGTGGACAGACAGGGCTCAGGGTTCCCTGCTTGCTCAGCTCCAGAATCCAGGGAAGGTCAGGGCTTGGGAGCAGAGCCTGTTGGTGGTGGGAAGGAAGGGTTGCCTGAAAGCTGCTTGCTCTGAGTGAGAGGTACCACTGTCCCTGTGCCAGGCAATGGGCAGGATGGGGTGAGGGAGCAGGTGGGGTGTCAGGTGGGGTGGGTCGAGGAAGTCCCCCTGAGAAGCTGACATCTAGAACAAGGAAAGGCAGCGGTGTACAGAGCTAGGGGGAACGCCCAGCATCTGCCTGCCACGTCCCAGGAGGAGGTGGTCCTGACACCCCTAATTGCCTCCAGGAGGCCACTCCTGGCCTGAAGGGAGCTGTCCCCCTCTCTCCAAGATGCCAGCCCGTGTTCTGAACCCATCAGAAAGCCTCTGCTTTCAGTGCCCTTTCCTGGCCCAGTGAGGTCTTAGAAGAACCCCTGTGGCCGGATCTGGGCCCTGCCCAGTGTCCCCTCCCTGGGCAGGGGGTGCTGTCCTGCCAATAGGGTAGAGGCTCAAAGTAGTCTGTTGACACCCCGCCCCTCCAATCCTGGCCAATCTGTCTCTGCGGCCTCAGGATGGCTTTCCTCTCCCTTAATGGGCAGGGCTGCACCAACTGCCACAGGGTGAGTCACTGCTGGGTCATGGGAGCCAGGTGTCCACCAGTCACCTGCCAGCAGCTCTGATGCCAGCTGGGCTGGGGCACTGGGGAGACCGCGGAGGAGATATGGGGAAATACATGGTTTTCCTTGAGAAATTCTCCATCAGGGAGCTGTTTGCTGGGGTGTGTGCAAGTGTGTGGCTGGGGGGTGTGCATGTCTGTAAATGTATATGATTCTCTGTGTTGTGTGATGTGTGTGCGGTGTGTACATGTGTGGTCTGTGGGGTGTGTGTATGTGTATGTCTATGATTCTAAGTGTTGTGTGATGTGTGTGTATGTGTGTGGTGTGGGTGTGTGTGCATCTGCTAGTGGGCACTTTGCCTGCATGACCATATATTTCAGCAGAGCCCAGGAGTGGATCGAGGGTTCCTGCTGGTGGGAAAGGCCAGCGACTCCTTTTGGGGCTACAAGCTCTGTGTCTTTGCTCTTGACCTCTGCCCTCAACCCCCTCATGTTCATCATGGCTGCCCTGCCAGGAACACGCAGGTCATACTCTACATCAGCCTTGTCCCCCTGACCTCCCACTCCAAAGTGCAGTGGACGTTTCCTGCCTCAGTTTACCCCACCTCTGAAGACTTAGAGGAAAATGGAAACGAGCCTTCTGGGTTTTGGGGCACAGCCATGCCAGAAGAATGATTAATGCTTATTTTTCTGGGCACACCTTCACTGTCTGGCACCCAGGGGTGGGGTGAACAGTATTGGGAGTGGTGTTATTAAAACTGCTATTGCTCTATTAAATTTCTCTAGAAACACAAAGACCTTCCATCCGCAGAGAGACCTGCAATTACAGCTGAACAAATTATCGCCTTTTAAACAGCCCTACATTTCTGCAAAGCTTTCCCATGCAGTGCTTTCCCTGTCAATAAACAGCACTTCGCCTGGCTTCCCCATTCCCGTTCCTTGTTTCTTTTGCCATTTTTAACCACCCCACACCAGTTGCCAGTGGACATTTTTGTTGATTTTGTAGTCAAGCCTCTGTGAACTGCACTATGTCGAGAATGCAGGCTTTGGGTTTATCGATCAAAAACCCTAGCATAGCAGACAGCAAACTGGACTAGAATGAGAATCAAGAGACCCATTGAGGCCTGGATTTTTCTAGAAAATGCCCTTTGACAATCAATCATAGGATCCTGTGACTTTTTGGTTAAATCAGATAGCACTGGGCCATTTTTTTGTCTCTGGACACTTGTGGAAATTTTACAAATATTAGTAAGTACCAGCTCTTTGTCAGCCCCATGCTATGCTTTGGAGATGCATTGGTGAATTAAACTAAGTCTTTGTGATAAACAGAAAGGTTCTATGCTGTACAGCACAGGGAACTATATTCAATAGCCTGTGATGAATCATGATGGAAAAGAATTTTTAAAAGAATGTATACATATATGTGTGTGTGTGCATGTATGTATAGATGAATTATTTTGCTCATACAGCAGAAATTAATGCAACATTGTAAATCAATTATACTTCAATTAAAAACAATAATAAGAAACCTAAATCATTGTCCCTGAGAAATTAAGGATATGGGGAGCAGTCTTAAGAAATATAGAAATGTCTCAAGAACCAGGAGCCTTTCAGTTGCCTGTGGAAGAAATCAAGAAGAAACTAAAGAGGGCTTGTCTTGGGCTCTCATGAGTGGGGAGTCCAGAAGAGGGGTGCAGGCCTTAGCTGACCTCTCCTGGGCCCTTGTCTCCTCCTATTCCGGTTCTGCATGTCTCCGCTGCCCTTTGTATGTCAGTTTCACACCCTCCTCCTTCAGACACGCCCTATACTTAGAGAAAAAGATGGCTGCTCCCAGCCCTAAGCCAAATAAAATACCAAAGGAAAAAGAAAGTCCTCTTTCAGCAGGCTTGTATGGAATTTCAGAAGAGAAGTGCTGCACCAGTTAGCGGAAGTGGAAACCAACTCCAGTATTCTTGCCTGGAGAATCCCATGGACAAGGGAGCCTGGCGGGCTACTGTCCATGGGGTCGCTGAGAGTCAGACACAACTGAGACCAACACACAGGACATCCAGAGCAAAGCTCCACACCACATGGCTGAAGGCTTGGCAGGCGTCAGCTGACCCAGGCCGGACTTGGCTGGTGCTCTCTTGCATCTTGGCATGCAGCTCCTCTCTGAGTCTGGGGCTCAGGCCCTCGCCCTGTGTCTGTGTGAGCTGGCCCTGGCTGGAGGGGAAGCTGCCATCTGATGTTTGTATATGGTCTCAGTTGCTCAGTCACGTCTGATTTTTTGTGACCCCGTGGGCCACCAGGCTCCTTTATCCATGGGATTTTTCAGGCAAGAATCCTGAGGTGGGTTGCCATTCCCTTCTCCAGGGGATCTTTCCGATCCAGGGATCAAACCCGGGTCTTTTGCATCTCCTACATGGCAGGCAGATTTTTTTTTTGTTGTTTGTTTGTTTTTACTGCTGACCAGGGGGGAAGCCCGCTGCCATCTGGAGGAGGCTCTTTTCACACTGATGTGGGTGTGCAAGAGCTTGAATGGCTGCTTGCCAGGCCTCTGGAGCCAATGCTCAGGACTCGCTTCCTCTTTCCCCCACCTAATTTCACAGCCTAAAGCAAGTCCTGCAGTGTGGTGGTCCACATGTGTTACCCCTGCCCCTAAATCCTAACATTCAAGGTGATGGTACTAAGAGCCGGGGCCTTCAGGAGATGCCCAAGTCATGAGGGTGGGGCCCCCGTTAGTGCCCAGAGGGAATCCTGCTGCCGTGTCAGGTTTCAGAGAAAACACGCCATCCGCAATGTGGGATGCCGGCCCCCACTGGACTCCAAATTTGCTTGTGCCTTGACCATAGACTTCCAAGACTCCAGAGATGTAAGAAATACACTTATGTTGTCAATAAACCACCCGGTCTATAGTACAGCAGCTCAAACAGACTAAGACATGTGGCCATACCCAAAGGGTTCGTGTGATGGAGAAACCGCAAAGTCCGATGGCAGAGGCGTGAATGTAGGAGGGTAGGGTTGGGGCCAGTCACGCACTGACCGCTGCTCGGATTGACCCCGAAGGACACAGCCCTTCCCCCTATGGTGGGTTAGGTCTGGATGATAAACCCACACCCAAGCCAGGGGGAGGGTCAGACACTCTGATGGATGCACCCCCAAACCACATGGAATACCAGAATGAGGGGACAGCTCCCCAGCTGGAAAAGGGTTCTGGGCAGACAAAACCCCACAACCTCCTCTACAGGCAGGAAGGCTAGTAATGGTCTCCATGGGACAGAGGCCACCAAGGGGTGTGAACCACCACCAAAGGCTTTGGGAACTCAGAGGGGACAATGCAACCTGGAGTGGCCAGGAAAGGCCTTTCTGGAATAAGGCACCCAAACTGAGACTTAAGGGAGGAGGTGCATTGCAGGCAGAGGGAACCAGCTGTCCATAAGCAAGCAGGGGGCGGACCTCTGTTCAGGGAGGTGAGTACCTGCAGCCAGGGTAGGAGTGGGCAGGCCGTGGGCAGACGCAGAGGGTAAAGGGGTCTGGAGTTTATCCCAAAGGCAATGGAAATCCTTCAAGGGCTTCCCTGATGGCTCAGTGGGTAAAGAATCTGCCTGCCAAGGCAGGAGGGCCAGGAGACAGAGTCCCTGGGTCAGGAGGATCCACTGGAAGAGGGCAGGGCCTGGACAATCCCCATGGATGGAGGAGCCTGGCGGGCTACAATCCATGAGGTCGCAAAAGGGTTGAACATGGCTGAGCAGCTAAGCAGCAAGCAAGTAAAGGGCTTCAAGGAGGGGTGTGATATGATCCTACCAGCCAGTAGGCAGGTGGCACTGATATCACCCTGGGGGATAAATGAAGGTGGGGGGTGGCGCTGGTGCAAAAACTGGAGACCCTTAGGGGACGGAGCTGCTGAGCTGGAACTAGTACACAGGGGAAGCAGAGAGGGAATAAATCAGGAGATATCCCACACTGTTTAAGGACAAGAACTGGTTTCTCTTTGATGGGAGACAAAAGAGAGGAAGAGTCCAGAATAGAACCAAGTGCCCAGATAAGGACAGTCAGCTCACGCGTCTCAGTGGCTCCCACCACGAAGCTTGTCTTCCGCTCAAGCAGGGGTCCATCAGGGTGTCCTGGGAGGCAGCTCTCCTGAGCTGCTGGCTGCAGAGACTAGGGGATCCAGGGTTCTTCCTTCTTGGGGAGTCACTCACTATAACGCGTGGCTCCCCGAGGTCACCCTAGGGGTGACTCCTTCCACCCACTAGAAATTAAAGGAGGAAGAGATGGGGGAAGGTTTTGCGGACCAAGCCTAGAAGATCCATAAATCACTCCTGCTGTAATTTCTCGAGCTCTATCTCCTTTGCATGCTCACACCTGGGAGCCTGGAAAACACAGTCCAAACTCTGTGTCCAGGAAGAAGAGGCAGTGGACTCGGTGGTTAGCTTGTGCCACACTGGATTTGGGGCCTAGGAGAACCCAGCAGGGAAGACTGCAGGGCGAGGAAGTGTGGGGAGGAATGAATTGAATCTTGGGGGACATTTAAGTGTGCATCTACGTGGAATTGTGCTAATAGTGCACAAAGCCGAGGTGACAAGCCTGGGGCGGAAGATCTCCGAGGCAGCGGTCAGCAGAGGAAGGACTTTGGGCAGGAGCCTGAGAATTCAAGTCCAAGAACAGTGACCTGCATTCTGGGGACAGTGGGACCCATGGCAGACATTTGAGTGGAGGAGTAACCAGAGCCTTTTGAAGGGAAGACCTACCCTGGGGGCGCAGTGGGGCTAGAAGGGGGAGGGTCAGGAGGCCTGGACCAGGTTAAAGGAGTGCTCCCTGAGCTCATGGGGAAGGGGTTCTTCTTGTTAATCCCACAAGGAAGCTTATTCCTTTCCTTGACAATTTTTGTTTCCTGATTAAATCCAGTGAAAGGATTCTCTTGAAGAGAAGTCGTCAGATATTAGAACTCAGGAGAGGAGGGGTTGGTCTGGACTCAGGTTAATGGAGGCTTTCTCTTTTAGGTTTATCTTTTGTATGGGCTTCCCAGGTAGCTCAGTAGGTAAAGAATCCACCTGCAAGGCAGGAGTTGCAGATGTGGGTTTGATCCCTGGGTCAGGAAGAGGACACGGCAACCTACTCCAGTATTCTTGCTTGGAGAATTCCATGGACAGAGGAGCCTGGTGAGCTACAGTCCATAGGGTTGCAAAGAATCAGACACGAGAAGCGACTGAGCATGCATGCTTGCACGTATGCACCTTTTGTATGAAATTTGTGACTGCTGATGTTTTAACTTTCAGTCACAGCAGAGAAGAGAGGAAATTAATCATTTTTTCCTCTAATTGAGGCCTAACTTACTTTTCCTTTCATTTTCAATCCCTCATCTGTCATACATCCTTTATTCTATTTTCAGATTCTTTGTCCTTTACAGACCTCTCTAGGTCCCCCCTTCCTGCATTTACGTCTCTTGTTCTCTCTTGTCTGGTCTTGTTTGGGTCTTTCCAAGGAAGGAGGGGTGATGGGAGTGAGGGGAAATTCAGTGTTTAGAAAGTCTAATTCAAAGTCTGTGGGCAGGCCAAGGGGGACCGTCCAGGGAAGTTTCGAAGCTTGGGTGAGCCTATGGGCCTGCAGCTACAGTCAGATGAGTCTCTGGGATCATGGGCCCCCCAGGCTGTTATAGCTATATGGGCCCAAGTTTTGAAGGAGTCAGGGCAGGGCAGGATATGGTGGGAGACTAGAGCTTCCAAAAGTTATGTGATTTATACAATCAGCTGAAGAGACTTGGATCTGCCCTGTTCTGAGATCTCCACAGTTATGACCACTTTGTTCTGCATTGCAACACAATTCCAAAGGTTGACAGTCATCAGATGCTTTCCAAGGCGCAGGGTCGGGAGGAAGTAGGGTGACACAGTCTCTGAATGAAGGAGGCCCCTGCCCGTCTCAGTCTCACCAGCAGCACCAGCTCCGAATGCACTCAGACCCCCTTGCGTTTCTTGGGGAGTTCTTGGCATCATCCTTACCTGATCCTCACTAGGCCATACCTTCTGCCGGTCACGTTGGCCCAGCAAAGTGTGGGGACACTTGGCCTCCAGTTAATCATGACTTATCAAACTTGAGGATAATTTCTTTCCTGGAGAGTGGGTTCATTTCCTATAGCTGCAGTGACAAATGACTGCAAACTTGGTGGCTTAAGACAACACATATTCAAGATAGTGAGAAGATGCGATCCAGACTGGGAGAAAGTGTTTGCAAAAGACATTACTGATACAGGACTGTTATCCAAAATACACAAGCAGCTTTTAAAACTCAACAATAAGAAAACTAACAATCTGATTACAAAATGGGCCTAGGACCTTAACAGACACTTCAACAAAGCAGGCAGACAGATGGTAAGGAAGTGTATGAAAAGACGCTTCACATCGCATGTCACATGTTAATTTGCACATTAGCAAACCACAGATTAACACCTCCATGAGACACTACTGGACAACTCTCAGAAAGGCTAAAATCGGAGATAAGGACAACGCCAAATGCCAGAGAGGATGTGGAGTCACAGGAACCCTCATCCATCGCTGGTGGGAATATGAAATTGTGCAATATCTGGAAGACAGTTTGGTGGTGTCTAACAAAACTCACCAGACAATGCAGCAATTGTACTCCTTTGTATTTATCCAAAGGAGCTGAGACCTTGTGTTCACACAAAACCTGCACATGGATGTGTATAGCACAGCTTTATTCATGATTGCCAAGACTTGGAAGCAACCAAGATGTCCTTTAGTAGGTAAGTGGATAAATAGACTGTGGTGCATTCAGACAATGGGATGTTATTAACCAAGAAAAAGAAATGAGCTATCAAGCCATGAAGGGACATAGAGGAAACAAATGCATGTTAGTGTAAGTGAAAGAAGTCAATCTGAAAAGGCTACTTGGTGTATGATTCCAACTGTATGACATTCGAGAAAGGCAAAATGATGGGGACAGTAAAAAGTGGTTGCCAGTAAAAAGTGGGAAGGGAAGAATAAACAGGCAGAGCACCGAGGACTTTTAGGGCCGTGAAACCACTCTGTACAATATTGTAAAGGTGGATATATGTTATTCATCGGTGCTAACCCATAGAGTGGGCAACACTAAGAATGACCTTTAATGTAAGCTATAAACACTGGTGACAGTGATGCATCAGCGTAGGCTCATCAGTTGTAACAAATGTCCCACTCTGGGGGAGAGAATGCTGCTGATAAAAGTGAAAGGTAATCATTCAGTCATGTCCAACTCTTTGCAAACCCATGGACTGTAGCCCGCCAGGCTCCTCTGAATTCTCCAGGCAAGAATACTGGGGTGGGTTGCCATTTCCCCCTTCAGGGAATCTTCCCGACCCAGGGTTTGAACCTGGGTCTCCTATATTGTAGGCAGTTTCTTAACCATCTGAACCATCAGATGGGGAGGTTGTATTTGTGTGGGGGCAGAGAATTTGTGTTGTTGTGGGAAATCTCTGTACTTTCTGCTTAGTGTTGCTGTGAACGTAAAATTGTTCTAAAAAATAAGGTCTCTCGGGTCCCAGTGGTTAAGACTCATGCTCCCAATGCAGAGAGCATGGGTTCGACCCCTGGTCTGGTAAGACCTCACATGCCTGGGAGCAACTAAGCCCGTGGGCCACTACTGAACCTGTGCTCTAGTGCCCAGGAGCCAAGACTACTGAGCCCACGGGCCGTAACCACTGAAGCTCGCGAGCCTTAGAGCCCATGCTCTGCAACACAAGAAGCCGCCACAGTGAGAAGCCTACTGCAGTGAAGACCCAGGGCAGCCAAAGTAAATAAATAAATAGAGTCTATCAAAAAACAAACACACCACACCTTTGTTCTCTTATAGTTCTGGAGGTGGGAAGTCTGAAATCAGTTTCACGAGGCTGAAACACAGGTACCTTCAGGGTTCTGGGGAAGAACCATTTCCAGGCCTCTTTTCTTTCTAGAGCTGCATGCCTTGGCTCGTGCCTCCCCCCTCCAACTTCAAGGCCAGCAGCGAAGCGTCTTCAGGCCTCTCTGCTCTGTCTCACGTTGCAATCTCCTCTCTAGCAAAAGCTCCCCCCACCCATTTAAGGACACCTGTAGCTGTGTTTAGGGCTCACCTAGTAATTCGGGATAATTTCCTCATCTTAAGATCCCTTACTTAATCACACCCACGAAGACGCTCTTTTCATATATGATCACGTTTATAGGCTTAGGGGCTAGGACGGGTGGATGCCCTTAGGTGGATGGGTGGGTGGATGCCTTGGGTGGTGGGAGCATTAGCTGACCACACGTGGACGGGGGCCTGGGCCACATAGAAGCATAACAGGAACTTCCCTGGTGGTCCAGTGGTTAAGTCTCTGGGCTCCCAGTGCAAGGGGCATAGGTTCCATCCCTAATCAGGTAACTAAGATCCCATATGCTGTGCCACATGTCCTAAATAAATAACAAAAATTTTTAAAAATATATGGGAATGCTAATTTTAAAATAAACTCAATAGGCTCAGAAGAGTTGGGGTTGCCCCACACTCCCCTGGCCTTGCCCAGGGCTTGGCCCTCTGGGCTTTCAGGGTCTTCCTCAAGGGATCACCTCCCCTGGAGGAGGAGTCCAGCTCATCTCTCTGAAGATGTTCTGCCCAGATTTGCCGAGAATTCCTGAACATTCCAGCAGCCTTAGCTACAAGTACCCAGTGGGCTCCGTTTTAAGCAAACCCAATATAGAAAACCCCACGTGAGTCAGCCGCTATTCCCAGGCCAGATGAAAACCGCACTTGGCAGCCAAGCCACCTTGCAGATCCTTTTCAACACATGTTTCCTGGTGCATTTAAAGTTTTCAGTCCCATAAACCCTTATTTGGTGCCAAGCGCTGGGATGGGTACCGAGCTGGGGGACCCAGAGAAAGATTCCTGTGGCTCTGAGAAGGCAGGAGTTGCGTCCCGGGCAGGGAGGAGCCATCGCCCAGCAGAGGACACCCCTGCACGTCCCTGGAGCCATCACCTTCCTGAATTGGCTGAACTCAGCAGGATTTCCACCCGGCAGCTCTGTGTGGAGCGGAGCTCCCTGCCTGCTGGCACCACCCAGCTCATCTTCAGAGGCTAGAGATGCTGCCAAGAGAGAACCTCACTCCGGGTCGAATTACACCCTGGCTTGGCCGCGTAGCAGCTGCCCTGCGTGGACCAACCTCTCTCAGGGCTCTGCTCTCCATCTGCTCCTGGGAATTAGTCTCTGGGAACTAAGTTTTCCTGAGCTGTCAGGGTGGAACCTGACGGCCTTCTTCCTCCTGCATCTGGGCGGTGGGGGGTGGCTCAGTGCCAGGACTTGGGCTGTAAGGACGCGAAAGACCTCAGCCAGGTGGGAGGCAGACTCCAGGACAAAGTGCCACGGCTCTGTCCCCAGACTGAACGCACAAGCTGGAGGGTGGTGGGAGAAGAGGTGTCCAGGGAGGCGACGAAGCGAGGCTGGGGCTGGTGAGCACGCCTGCAGGTGAGCACGCCCACCTGGTCAGGGGCCCCCTCCACCTCCATCCCAGGGCCTGCACTCCAGCCTTTACATTCCAGCTAGCGTTTTCCAGCACTGGTGCTGAGAGGACCCCACTGAATCTCCCTGCCAGTGATTATTATCCACGCCCCTGATTCTAAGAGGCCACCTACTGAAAATGGCAACCTACTCCAGTATTCTTGCCTGGAGAATTCCATGAGCAGAAGAACCTGGCAGGATATCGTCCATGGGGGTCGCAAAGAGTCGAACACGACTGAGCAACTAACACACACAGAAAGATCCACCCGCAATCTCAAAAGATCATGAAGGGAGGGGCCAAACCACATGCAATTAGGAGATCCACTAGATTTTCACACGCACTATCACGCGTGTATGGGCTGAGGGGTTGAGGATGCAGCTTAGAATTAAGGAGATATAGTGAACGAATATGAAGCATGAGCTGAACCGTATCTCAGAGAGCATAGTGCAGCAGTTCTCAAAGTCCAAGGGCACACCCGGGGTTCCCCAAGACCTTTACAAAGGATCTGCAGATCAAAACTATGACCACAGCAATAGTCTGGCACATTTGATTTCATTATTCTAGTTCTCTCCTGAAGGTACAGTGATGTTTCCCAAATGTGTACATGATTATAGTAAATTAAATGGGCAAGTATATTAATCCTTTGTCAAGCTAGACATTAAAGGCATTCGCAAAAAGGTAAAAGAATGCCTGCCACTCTTCTCATTAAATGTGTTTTATTTTAGAAAATATAGGCTTTTTAAAATTTAAAATGTTACTATGTAACAGACATATTTTTAAGTTAATAAAAACATTTGAGATTTTAATTTCTAATTCAATATACTGATAAATATAATCCCCAAATAGAGTATCTTTTGAGTCCTCAATAATTTTTTTAAATATGTATTTATTTATTTGTTTATTTATTTGTCTGTACCAGGACTTAGTTGTGACATGTGGGATCCAGTTCCCTGACCAGGAATTGAACCTCGGCCCCTTGCACTGGGAGCTCAGAGTCTTAGCCACTGGACCACCAGGGAAGTCCTGGGTCCTTGATAATTTTGAAGAGTGGAAGGAGTCCTGACACCAGAAAGTTTGAGAATGCTGGTTGAGGCCAGCCCCGCCAGAGCATAAAAGCTTTGCTGTGTCACGTGGGGATGCTGCAGACAGCTCCAAGCCTGTGGCAGGAGACAGGGCTTGTGGGCAGGCTCGGCCACACCAGGCACACGTAGCTCTGGGCAAATCATGTGGTTTCTCTGGACCCTATCATCTCCTCCCCACACCCAGGGAGATCTGGGGAAGGGAAGGAAAATCCAGAACCAGTGAGGACCCAAGAGGACGCCAAGTATGGCCAAGGGGCACACGGCTTCGAAGCTGTAAGCTCCATACAGATACTGACTCTACCACCTTACATGCTGCTTCCTGGGTATCAGGGGTGTGTCACTAACAAGAAGCCAAAACTACAGAAGCTGTGTAAACGGCAGGCAGGGAGTGATTTCGTACACTCACATAGACGTGCACACATGCTGTGGGAGGCACTCTGGGGTTGGCCTGTTTCTGGCCCCCAGCTTTGGCGTAAGTCAGATGAGACAGGTTTTCTGACTTTGACAGGTGGGGAGGGCTTGAGGGTGGAAGGCAGGACAAGGCTGTTCCTCTCTGCTGGTCCTCAGTCTTGTTCCCAAGCAGGTAGAGCTGGGATAAGACTGGCAGCAAGAAGGGCCCCATCCTGTCATCTCCTGGGTGGACCCCCCAGGATCCTTGGGCACGTGAGGCTGGACATACGGGCATAGGGGGCCGAGGATGGAAGAAGCTGTGGCTGATTGGCTGGGTGATCTTGGGCATGTCTTTTCTTGTTCCAGGGCCTCAGTCCACCAGCCATGAAATGAGAGAGCTAGAGTCTGCTGTGGGGTCTGGACTTTCCATGGGGTGCCTTGCCCAGGTTTCTAAGGGCTTCTCTCAGAGGGAAGGTGCCCAGGAATCCAGCCCACAAGGCTGCCTGGCTCCACCTGGTGCCAGTCCCCTTCCTCCGGTCAGCAAGGAGCCTCATCAAGTCAGCCTCGCCCAAGATACCCCAAGGCAGATCTTGCAAACTTGGCATCCCAGGCTGAGTGGGAAGTGTGTGTGTGTGTGTGTGCGTATGCCCTGCCTCTGTTTATACAAGAAGGACTTATCTATTTGGCTCCTCCTTGACCTCAGGAAAAGGACAGAGTCAGATGGCTCCCAACACCCCTTTAGCTCCCGCCCCTGAGGGAGGGCTCACCCTTGAGACCTCACAGGAGGGTGGACTACAGGACGTGCTTTCCTGGAGCCCTGAGTGCCAGGCAGAGGTGTTATGACCATGCTCCTCTGCAGGAAAGAGGTTGCAAGCCTGCACCCCATTGTGTGCACGTTTATTCATTCTCATTATATACAAGGGTTCTTGTACTGATGTGTTATGTAAATTATGAAATGATTCCCAAATAGAAACTTTAAAAGGATGAATCAAATCACACCAAGGAGCTGGTTTTTAACAATCAGTGGGCTGTCCCCAACCCACAACACCCCCAGGGGGTCTACGCTCTGCTTAAAACTTTAGAGGGATCCATCCTTCATACTTCACCCTTGAGCTCAGGCTTTGTCTCCCTGCTGGCAGCATCAGCCTTTACTTGGCCAGCATCCTGGCTGTCCCCTGTGGGCAGTCTGCCAGGAACTCTTAGTCCTGAAGGAGGCCCCCAAGTCAGGCTTTAATGGTCCAGCCCCACTTTAGAGGTGGGGGGACCAGAGTACAGGGAATTTGGTAATGAGGGGAACTTGATCATGACCTCAGGAAGCTGAATCCATTCCTGTGTGTGCATATGTGTGTTTGTGTGCATGCAGACGTATACCTATGAAACCACATAACTCAGATTGGGACCTGAATCCACAGTCCTTTAACTGAGATCACACACTTGGTCTTAGGACCTAATGAAGCTCAGGTTCTTGACGTCTCATGGCAGAAAGAAATCGGTGAGAGACAAAGTGACGGGTAAGAAGGGAGACACACGGTCCACAGACAGGGTGTGGACTATCTCAGTTGGTGAGAGTGACACCAGGGTATGGGGTCGTCTGTTGTTACAAGAGGGGGAATTTTATAGGTTAATGAGTGGGAGGAGCATTTCAGCAATTTTAGGGAAGGGGCGGGGATTTCCAGGAGTTGGGCCACTGCCCACTTCTGGGTCGCTGGTCAGCCTCAGAGCCATCACGACGCCCATGGGCCTGTCACTTAGCTTGCTGACGTGTTCCAGTGAGCGTGTGCTGAGGCTCACCGTCTGCTGGAAGTTGACTCCGCTGCCATCTTGGACCTGCTGCTGCTGCTGCTAAGTTGCTTCAGTCGTGTCCGACTCTGTGCGACCCCATAGACGGCAGCCCACCAGGCTCCCCCGTCCCTGGGATTCTCCAGGCAAGAACACTGGAGTGAGTTGCCATTTCCTTCTTCAATGCATGAAAGTGAAAAGTCAAAGTGAAGTCACTCAGTCGTGTCCGACTCTGTGCGACCCCATGGACTGCAGCCCACCAGGCTCCTCCATCCCTGGGATTTTCCAGGTAAGAGTACTGGAGTGGGTGCCATTAAACACCCCCTATTCAATGACCTCCAAATAATTAGAATTAACTTTCCTTCTCTGACCTTTAGTATTTTATATTTGCATCACTACCCACCTAAAAAACTGCAAAATGCTAGGCTTCTTGGGATGTTATTGTAAAAACCTTTATATAACGTGAAGTCCTCACCACCTTATATGGCCAGAGTTTAAAAAAGAAGTCACAATCGTCTGAAGTCAACACAAGACCTTTTCTGGAAAACACTGGAGAATATACTATACAGATGATAAAAAAGAGGACTGGACATGGCTCCTGGGGTGTTTGGCTAGAAGTCTCATAAGTTACATCTCAAAATTTAAAATTATTGTGACCTGTTTTACTCCTTTTGTCTGTGGTTTCTTCTTCTTCCCCAGGGTCACATGCCATTTGGTAAACATAGCAGCTGAAGGCCCTGCTGGGCTTCTGCTCTATGTGTAGTACCAAGTTCCTGTCAAAGTAGACTTCATGGCTGTATGTCACATCCCATGACTCCATGAGTAGAATACTTTAATCCTAATCAGCTTGTGTTCTGTCCTTGGATGTATTCTTGTAAGGTTGTGCCCTGCTCCCTCCCCTCCTGTCTCACCCACCCCCGCTGCTTCCTGTGAGCAACTTCCTTCCTTTGTGAGGCTTACATTAGAAGGATCACAGATGGACCTGCCTTCTTCCCAGGAGCTGGAGTCAGACACCCAATGGCAGCAAACCTGGAGACCCCTGCCTGATGGGGCAGTTTCTTTCAAAGGGGGACAGCGTCCCGCAGGGCCAGACCCCACACAAGCCAGGCAGACAGCCTCCCCACACCCACTCCCTGGGTTGCACACACAGGCCTGGGTGGGACTCACCCAGCCCTGCTTTTCTCTTTTTCCTTCAGACCGTCTGGCCGATTCATATTTTCCAAAAACCCTAGTGACCTCACCATCTCTTGTGGTTGTGGCTGGGTTAATTTTTTTTTTTTCCTAACTTCCTTTTACTCTTTCCAGCTGATTTAACTTTCCACGCTCAAGGCCAAATTACACACTAGTGACTCCCTACAGATGCAGTGGCAGCCATTGGTTCAGGCTGGGCTCTGAGCGGGGAAATCCCAACCTCCTTCCCAGAGGCAGGAGCAGAGCTCTGAGAGGGAGAAGGCAGGGCTGGGGGCTGGGTTGGGGGGCCGACCGGGCACCGGGTCTGCAGGAAAGAGGGCTTCTCCTGCCCCACATGCCGCACTGAATGGCCGTGGCCCCCGCCCCTCCGACTCTCCACGCAGAGCTCATCTCCCCACCCTGCTGCCTCTTTACCAGGAAAATTTACTCATCCGTCAGGACTCAGTGCAGGCCGGGCCTGCTCTGGAAGCCCACTGGGGGCTCTCAGTTTGGAGGAGACACCCTTCCCTCGCTGTTAGGATTGAACTGTGCCCCCTCTGCATTCATACTATCAAGTCCTAACCTCCAGTAACTCAGAATGGGACTGGATTTGGAGAAAGGGCCCTAAAGAGGTAATTAGGGTGAAGTGAGGTCATGTGAATGGGCCTCAGTCCAACATGACTGGTGTCCTTGTAAGAAGAGGAGATGAGGCTGCAGAGAAGTCAGACAGAGGGATGGCCACATGAGGACATGGGGAGAAGATGGCCAACTCCAATCCAAGGAGGGAGACCCCAGGGACCACCCCGCTCCCGGCCCGAGATACCTTAGTCTCAGACTTGCAGCCTCCAGAGATGTGAGGGAAGACATTTCTGTGGTGTAAGCCCCCAACTGTGGACTTAGCCCCCCTCTCCCATTTGCTAAGGCAGCCCCAGGAGACTAACACACCCCTCTGCCCTCCCGCCTCCCCGACTCCTGCCCTGCCAGCTAGCCCTGTGTTGAAATGCACCCTTTACCCTCATGTCTCCCTCTCTGGACGCTGACTTACCCGGAGAAGAATTCATCTCGCCCTCAGGGTCCAGATGTCTAGGTTCTTCCCAGATCATTTATCGCAGGGAACAAAGCTTTTCTTCAAACACACACACTTTCTACAGCTCCCAAGGTCACAGAAGAAATGAATAGTGAGCCTGGGCACACAGATTCTTCAACCTTCTCGAGAGTTCCAGGGGCATCTGATGGTACTTTTGACTGATGCTCTGCAGTCCTGGGTGATGCCCTCCGGTACCACGGGTCCCTGGCCACAGCCTCCCCGGTGTCCCTATATCACTGGGCTGTGACAGCTGCTAGTACCTGTCTTCGTGTGAATCCATTACATCCCTGAATCCACTTCTGTCCATTATGCTTCTTCCTAAAAATACTTGGTGTAATAAACATACATATAATGCTAAAATGTGGATTTAAAGAGTTGTTCCTCTGAATGCTAAGTTAAATGCTTTGAAAAGGATTAATTCTAGGTGAGTTGCTTTCAATGTCTTGCTCCTGAATTAAGCTTGTTGCCATAGCCAGTCTCCAGGAGGGCCCTCTTGGTGTTCCCATTTTGTGTGACCCTCTCCCACACTGAATAAAGACTTCTCTGTGAGACTGAGGGGCAATGGCGTGACACTGAGTGTTTTCCGAGGTGAAGCCACAGAAGGCATTGTAGCTTCTGCCTGGTTTCTCCTGGGTCACTTGCTCTGGAGGCAGCCGTCCTACCAAAAGGACACTCAAGCTTCTTGGAGAGGCCCATGCAGAGCAGGCCTGAGGCCTCTCACTGCCAGCCAGCCCCAGGGCTCTGAGGGAGCAGATAGGGGGTGGACCCTGCAGTGCCCCCATCCTTCTCATGAGGGCAGCCCTAGCTGTCATCGGGCAGCAGCCTCATAAGAAATCCTGAGGGAAAAAAAAAAAAAGAAATCCTGAGCAGACCTGTGTGGATGAGAAACCTTGCCCTCTATTTCAGCAAACAAACAATGTTACCTTCCATCTGCCATCAGCAAACATGCACCCTGGTGGAACTTCAGGATGGAGAAAAGTAGGATACTGGCCTAAGATAAGATACATATGAAAGGAATAATGTCAGTAGCGCAGACTCTTGCCTCTGCCCATATACAGAAAAGCAGTATACTTTTCCTTAGCTTTTCTATGTCGGTTTTTTGGCAATCAGTAGCAATACTTTGGTTACATTTTTTTTTTTCAGTAAAAACTCTTATATGTCCTAGCTCCTCCCTTACCTCTTTGGTACAGTCCCTCAGAGCTTTCTGAGAGGCTGCCTCCTGGGCTATGGTCCTTGGTGTGTGCATGCATGCTCAGTTGCTAAGTCGTGTCTGACTTTTTGTGACCTTATGGACCGTAGCCCACCAGGTTCCTCTATCCATGGAATTCTCCAGGCAAAATACTAGAGTGGGTTGCCAAGCCCTCCTCCAGTGGATCTTCCCAACCCAGGGACTGAACCCTTATCTCCTGTGTCTCCTGCATTGAAAGCGGATTCTTTATGCACTGAACCCCTTGGGAAGCCTACAGTCCTTAGGAAGTTCCCCAAATAAAACATAACTCAAAACTTTTATATTGTCCGTTTTTTCCCAGTTGACCCTAGTACGGTCCAGTTGCTCCTGAATTCCTGGCCACAGACACTGAGACAGAAAGAACGATTCTCATTGCTTGCAGCCACTGAGGACTGAAGGGATTTGTAACATAGCAATGAGTAGCCAACACCCAAAGCTATGATTTTTCCAGCAGTCACATACAGATATGAGAGGTGGGCCGTAAAGAAGGCTGAGGGCTGAAGAATTGATGCTTTTGAACTATGATGCTGGAGAAGACTGTTGAAAGTCCCTTGGACTGCAAGGAGATCAAACCAGTCAATCCTAAAGGAAATCAGCACTGAAGATTCATTGGAAGGACTGATGCTGAAGCTGAAGCTCCAATACTTTGGCCATTTGATGCAGAGAGTTGACTCATTGGAAAAGACCCTGAGGCTGGGAAAGATTGAAGGTGGGTGGAGAAGGTGACAACAGAGGATGAGATGGTTGGAGAGTATCACCGACTCAGTGGATATGATTTTGAACAAACTCCGAGAGATAGTGAAGGACAAGGAAGCCAGGCGTGCTTTAGTCCATGGGGTTGCAAAGAGTCAGACTTGACTGAGCGGCTGAACAACAGCAACCGGCACCCACAGGGACGGGCTCTGTTAGAGAACCGAAGAAAAAAATCGTAACAGTCTGGAGAGTCTGCACTCAGGTTCTTTTAAGAGCTCTTCAGCCTTAAAGAGGCAGGAAGTAGGAGTCATAAGCAGTGCGGTGTGGGCGCTACTGATGTGAGAAGGCGACTCACGCTCCAACCTCGTGACCCGGCATCTGAGGCTTTGCCCTCGTGTCACTGGACTGATGAATGTACTGTTACATGCTTTAAGTTAAAGATGTTAAGGTATGCTTGAATTTTCAAAAATTATTTTCCACTGGGACTCACTTTTTTGTGAACCAAACCAACACCAGTCCAGAAAGCTTGGGGAGAGAGAGTGTCTATGAGATTCTGTACATACATGTGGATGGCCCATTGTGCACAGACCTGGAAGATTGAATGTTAATCAAACACCAAAACATTTAATTTGTATATATATATAATTTATTTGGCTGTGTTTGGTCTTAGTTGTGGCAGGTGGATTCTTCATTGTGACGTGTGAGCTCAGTAGTTTCAGTCCTTAGGCTTGTCCGAAGCATGTGGGATCCTCTCTGACCAGGGATCAAACACATGGTTTCTTAACCACTAGACCACCAGGGGGGACTTTCCTGGCGGTTCAGATGGTAAAGGATCCACCTGCAATGCAGTTCGATCCCTAGGTCAGGAAGATTCCCTGGAGAAGGGACAGGCTACCCACTCCAGTATCCTTGCCTGGAGAATTCCATGGACAGAGGAGCCTGGTGGTTTTAAATCATTTAGCGGGGGCTTCCCTGGTGGCTCAGACGGTAAAGAATCTGCCTTAAATGTGGGAGACCTGGGTTCCATCCTTCGGTTGGGAAGATTCCCCTGGAGGAAGGGATGGCAACCCACTCCAGTATTCTTGCCTGGAGAATCCCTATGGACAGAGGAGCCTGGTGGGCTACAGTCCACGGGATTGCAAGGAGTTAGACATGACTGAGCAACACAGCACAGCACAGACCACCAGGGAAGTCCCAAAATTATATTTTAAATGTCTAATTAGATAGCTTTACACCAAAAGGGCCCACAATAGATTCTTTGACCTAATCTGGGTTCAAGTCCTAAAGTGGCTTAAATGAGTAAACTAGTAACACAGGTGGGCCAGACCAGTAAGAAGAGAGTTCCCACGGGGTGCTTTCATCTGCTGGTGCGGCTGCCCCCGCCCGTCCTTCCGCTCAGCTGTTGGCTTGGAGACAACTGGATGTTTCTTCCCTTGAGTTTTCATGAACTGAAAGGGGTTGAGAAAAGACCTGGCAGCTCCCACAGCCCGGGAGGGCGGCTGTGGCTGGTTTCACAGGCGCATGGCTCCGTCTCTGCTTCCCTCTTGCATCTTCCCTGGTGCTTCTGCTCACCAGGCTCAGTTGCCTCCTCCCGGCTGCCACCCCAAATTGCCCCTCGCCCAGGCATCCCACCACTTGCAGGCATCTTGTGGATGCCCATGGCTCTCCTTCCCCAGCCCTCCTTTCCTTCTTTCCCCACCCCTCTCCTAAGCCAGGAGCCTGGGCTTCTTGCCTCTTCTCTCCCCTACTCCTCTCCCTTCCAATCAGAGACAGAGTCCTGCCCTTCCCGTCTGCCCTCTCCTCTCCCTCTCTGCTCTCAAGCCTCAAGTACCCACCAAAAGTGGCTGCCTGGGGGCCAGGACACCTGGATCCCAGTTTCTGCTCAGCTGGGCACCAGCTGTGGGACCTCAGGAGGACCACTTCCCTCCTCCAACCCTCAATGTCTCTGTACTTAAGAATGAATTCACGTCTTCAGCAGACATCTGTGTGGTGGCATTGTCCTAAGAATTGTCCCCACTGGAGGAAGCTTCACACCTGGTGGGGAACGTGCATTTAATCAGATAATCATCTACCTGGTTAATTGATCACAATTGCATGGGTGCTACTGACATGTAAAAGGGGGTGGATCCTATCTACTGGAGGGAGGTTCCAGCAAGCCACCTGACAGGTGACATCTTAGGATCAGGGGCCAGGCTGGAGGATCCTGGGGTGAGGGCAGAGCATTTCAGCAGAGACCGTGGTGCCTGTGGATGGCCTGAGGCTGACTATGGGCTGTTGGAGGAACAGGAAGAGGGCGACATGGGCTCTGCCTTGCCAGAGTGGGGAGATGAAGCTGGTGAGGTCACGGTGGGCGTTCAGACAACGCCTCCTGGACCATATTATTAAGAGCAATGAGAGACTTTAGGGGTTTTACACAGGGGAGCAAAGTCATCTAATCAATGATCTGAGAGCTGATCTGTTCCACGGGGTGGAGTGGATGCCAGAACCAGAGAGAAGGTCTTCCTGAAGGTCAAGTTTGAGATGCTGGCAGTTGTCATGGAGGTGGAGAGAAGCAGATAGATGTAAGGAATATTCTGGAAAGTGGACCATGGGGACTTGGTGGTGGACTGAATGCAGGAGGTGAGAGAGAGGGAAGGAACACAGATGACACCCACGTTCGAGGATGAGTCCCCAGGTGAAGGTCAATGCCAGTTTGAACCAGGAGCAAGAGGAAGTGCAGATTCATGACCATGTGGGTGGAAACCATGAGTCCTTTCAAATTATAAGACATTTGAAAGAGAAATGAAAGAGAAGGAGGGTAGTAAATGGAGAGGAGCGTAGAATTCTGGGAAGGGTATGTTGCTACCCTTTCTTCAGATGGGGGATAGTAAAGGGTGCTTATCCCTTACAGTTGGGTTAGCTGTGAGCTTGTTACAGACTGAGTGACTGCTCCCCTGAGTCTCATATGCTGAAGCCCCAGTCTCACTGTGATTCTGTTTGGAGGTGGGGTGGGCTCTGTGGTGGGGCGGTGTGCGTTGGAGGGTGGGGAGGGTTGGGGAGCTGATTAGGTCATGAGGGTGGAGCCCTCAAGAACTGGATTGAATACGCATGCTTAGTCAGTTGTGACTCTTTGCAACACCATGGACTGTAGCCCGCCAGGCTCCTCTGTCCATGGGATTCTCCAGGCAAGAATACTGGAGTGGGCAGCCATTCACTTCTTCAGGGATCTTCCCCACCCAGGGATCTCCTGCACTGCAGGCAGATTCTTTACCGGCTGAGCCAGCAAGGAAGCCCCCAAGAAGGGGAAGGGGATAGTGCCTTTATAAGAAGAGAGGCCAGGGTCGTCTCCCTCCCCTTCGCCTCTCCATCCCTCCTCCCTCTGTGAGGACACAGTAGGAAGGTGTCCATCTGCAAGCCACAAAGAGGGCTCTCACCAAGAGCCAAATCTGCTGACATCATGATCTTGGACTTCCCAGCCTTCGGAACTGTGAGAAACCAAAGTCTATAGTCTAAGCCACCCATGCCACGATATGTTGTGAGAGCAGCCCAAGCCGACAGCTTCAGAGATTGACCACAGGGTCACCATCTCACAAGAGGTTGTTCTGTCAAGAAAGCCGTTTAGAGGCTGCCATCCAGGGTGGGAGCGGTAGTGACCCCTCACGTCTGTCTTTCTGCCTGGAAAGTCTCCCAGGCGCTGCTGGTGTCTCACAAGCATGGCTGTCTCTATCATCACCGCCTCCTGTCGCTCTCCCGCCGCTGGACACAGGGACAGCCGCAGCACATGCCCTAGCCACAGGCTCGGGAAACCGGAGCAAAGAGTCAAGGGCTGCCTCTTTATTTGGGAAGTGAAAGCCCAGGGCTGGAAGGGTGAGGAGACACAAGAAGTGAGATAACTGTGCCTCCCCAAGGAGCCGCCAGAAGACAGCAGTGGTTCCCCCGGCACCGGGCACAGCCCAGAGAGAGAGCGAGGAAGGACATGTGTCTGCAAACTCACATCTCCCTGAAAAGCCTCCCATCTCATGCTAGTGCAGGTCACTCCACGGAAGCTCCCCTGACCAGGGCACCTCCTCTGGTCTCTTGGAAGCTTTAGGGAGAACTTCACTAAAACCAAATCCCCCAGCACTGTGATCTCAGCCCCCAGAAATGTGGGAAATTAATGTTTATGGTTTAAGTCACCCAGACTGTTGTATTTGGTAATGGCAACTTGTGATTTTTAGTAAGAAATATATATTTGATCTTCCTCCGCTCAGGTGGGTGGCATTAGTGGTAAAGAACCTGCCTGCTAATACAGGAGACATAAGAGATGCGAGTTTGAGACATAAGAGACATGGGTTCGATCCCTGTGTTGGGAAGATACCCTGGAGGAGGGTGTGGTAACCCACTCCAGTACTCTTGCCTGGAGAATCCTGTGGACAGAGGAGCCTGGCGGGCCACAGTCGATGGGGTCACAAAGAGACAGGACTGAAGCAACTTTAGTTCAGTTCAGTTCGGTCGCTCAATTGTGTCCAACTCTTTGTGACTCTGTGGACTGCAGCGCACCAGGCCTCCCTGTCCATTACCAACTCCCAGAGTTTACTCAAACTCATGTCCATTGAGTCAGTGATGCCATCCAACCATCTCATCCTCTGTCGTCCCCTTCTCCTGCCTTCAATCTTTCCCAGCATCAGGGTCTTTTCAAATGAGTCAGGTCTTCACAGCAGGTGGCCAAAGTATTGGAGTTTGAGCTTCAACATCAGTCCTTCCAATGAATATTCAGGACTGATCTCCTTTAGGATGAACTGATTGGATCTCCTTGCAGTCCTAGGGACTCTCAAGAGTCTTCAGCACCACAGTTCAAAAGCATCAGTTCTTTGGCGCTCAGCTTTCTTTATAGTCCAACTCTCCCATCCATACATGACTACTGGAAAAACCATAGCTTTGACGAGATGGACCTTTGTTGCTTTTGAATATGCAATCTAGGTTGGTCAGAACTTTTCTTCCAAGGAGTAAGAGTCTTTTAATTTCATGGCTGCAATCACCATCTGCAGTGATTTTGGAGCCCCCCAAAATAAAGTCTGTCACTGTTTCCACTGTTTTCCCCATCTATTTGCCATGAAGTGATGGAACCAGATGCCATGATCTTAGTTTTCTGAATGTTGAGTTTTAAGCCAACTTTTTCACTTTCCTCTTTTACTTTCATCAAGAGGCTCTTTAGTTCTTCTTCACTTTCTGCTATCAGTGTGGTGTCATCTGCATATCTGAGGTGACTGATATTTCTCCCGGCAATCTTGATTCCAGCTTGTGCTTCATCCAAACCAGCATTTCTCATGATGTACTCTGCATATAAGTTAAATAAGCAGGGTGACAATATACAGCCTTGACATAAGCAACTTAGCATACGCACATATTTGATCTTCCTCCCTCCCACCCCCACTTCCTGCTACAGAGCTCCTAAAACCCTTAGAATTTCCTAAAAGATAAAAGTATCTTTTGTTATTCATAACAATGCCCCTTCAACCAAGGCTGAGTTTTATATTAATGAGGTGACTTTGGAAAGCCCCCACAGGAGGGATTAGCTGATTGGGAAACCCACAGTGTGGTTGGGGGTTGGAACTTTTCATCCCACCTCCCCCTAGCCTAAGGGAAGGGGGCTGGAGAGTGATTTCAACCACCAATGGCCAATGATTTAATGAATCATGACGCTTTATAAGAATCCCCAAAGTTCTGGGTTTGGAGAGCTTCCTAATGGAGGTGCTGGGAGGTGGAACCCCTGGAGGGGACAGGGAGACTTCTCCCCACTTCCCACGAACCTCGCCCCAAGCATCTCTGACCCTGGCTGTTCCTGAGTTACACCCTTTGATGATGAACTGGTAATCTGGACATCCCTGGTGGCTCAGATGATAAAGAATCTGCCTGCAATACAGGAGACCTAGGTTCAATCCCTGAGTCAGAAAGATTCCCTGGAGGAGGAAATGGCAACAGTATTCTTGCCTGGAGAATTCCATGGACAGAGGAGCCTGGTGGGCTACAGTCCATGGGATCACAAAGAGTCAGACACAACTGAGTGACTAACACATAGTTGACCGTCAAAACTGCCTTCTTGAGTTCTGTGAATCCCTCTAGCAAATTAGTCAAATCCGAGTAGGGTCACAGGAACCTCCAATCAATCGCCGGTGGTGAGAAGCACAGGACACAGTCTGGACTTGTGACTGGCCTCTGACGGGGGTGGGGAGTGGTGTCGGGGGACTGAACCCTTCCCCTGTTGGACTTCCCTCCTCCCTCCAGGTAGACAGTGTCAGAATGGTGTTGTATGGCACCCAGCTGGGGTTGCAGGGTTATGTGATGGGAAAGCCAGTACATGTGGAGTTCAGAATGTTCTGTAGGGCCACCGCAGGTGACACTAGTGGTAAAGAACGTGCTTGGCAATAGAGGAGATGCAAGAGACACACGTTTCACCCCTGGGTGCAGAAGAGCCCCTGGAGGAGGGCATGGCAGCCCACTCCAGTATTCTTGCCTGGAGAATCCCCATGGACAGAGGAGCCTGGTGGGCTACAGTCCCTGGGGTCACAAAGAGCCGGACATGACTAAAGCGACTTAGCGTGCAGCAAACAGAACACAGGAGTTTTCCCCAGATGCAGCTAGACCAGACTCACAGGCCAGGTTTGTGCCCAAAACCATGAGCAGCAAGTGAAAATCCTCTTTCTGCACAGCCCTCTGTGTGAGTGTCCCCAGGTGATGGGACGAACGGGGAGGAGGGAGCCCTCACCTCCTGCACGTTGAGGACAGTGAGGGCTGGTGGTCCCCTGTCTTTGTGGGCTCTCAACCCCACACCTGATGGGGGGGATCCTCAGGCTCAGATGGAGGTGGCAGAGGAGCTTGGGGAGGGTAGGGGAGGACGGGGTGTCATGGCCTTGACCTTGAAACAAACAGAGCCTTCGGCTGACTTCCAGGGGCTAGCAAGTCTATGGTTTTACACCACCATTTCCCCAATTTTTTTTTTTTTTTTTTTGGCTGTGCCACATGACTTTCAGGATCTCCCCAGGTGGCGTGATTGGTAAAGAACCTGCCTGCCAATGCAGGAGACGCAAGAGATGCGGGTTCAGTCTCTGGGTGGGGGGAAGATACCCTGGAGGAGGACATGGCAACCCACTCCTGTATCCTTTCCATGGAAAATTGCGTGGACAGAGGGGCCTTGTGGGCTATAGTCCGTGGGGTTGCAAAAGAGGTGGATATGACTGAGCATGCACTTGTGTGTACACACACACACACACACACACACACACACACACACATGACTTTCAGGATCTCAGTTCCTGAACCCAAGGACTGAACCCAGTCCGCTGGCAGTGAAAGCATGGAGTCCTAACCACTGGACCGCCAAGCAATTCACCCTTTCCCCATTGATTCAGTATTTATTGGGTGTCACCAAACACAACCCAGTTCAGAGGCTTCCCATCACATGCCCACCCCTGAGAGCCCCACAGCCCCCTCTCTGGCTGCTAGTGCCCTGGACATTACCGGAGGCTTCCATAGATGCCAGCCTGGAGGGAGGGGTTTGTTCAATAAGGGTTCACTCCATGGCTGGCTGCTGATGCCCTCCCCCATGTTGCCCCCAGTTGTCCTTCTCAAGGCCCTCTCACAGCCACTCCCAAGCAACTGCTCATCCCTGCTCACCCCTCCAAAATGGAACTTTCCTAGCAGGACCAGCTCCCAGCCTGAAGAGCTGAGAGCATGGCACCCCCTCTCCCCCTTTACCTTCACCTCTTTATTCTTCCACCCCGCAACGAACTCTTTTTCTTTCATGTTAGATCCTTTCTGCAAAGGCTTAACTGGCTTAACTTCCAGATACTTCCTGGATATAAAGGAAAACATTTGCATTTTTCTCCTGGGAGGTGCGTTCGACACTGGAATGTATTGGATCTTTCTTAGGCAAAATAGAAAATGAACAAGGGGAAAAAAAAATGATAGTTTCCATATCAAGCCAAGATGCACACCATGGAGACGTTTTCCATCTTGCCCTGTGGAGACATTTGTTGTCTGGCCCCAATAAGAAGCCTGGGATGCAGACGAGAATGAGATGATTCTTGCCCTCAGCGCTCCTTCATGGAGTCTGAGCAAAGACGAGTCACAGAGTGGAGGAGGTGCTGGCCTGAAGGGTGTGCAGGGTCCCTGGTGACTCCAGGACAAGGGCAGCAGCTACAAGGAAAAGGGGATGGTTCCCAGGTGCTGCTCCATGACCCAGACCTTGAGGCATGGAAATGGGATGGTACAGGGGAAGGGAGTGGGGCTTCAGGCCCCTGGGAAGAAGGGAGAGGGCACCCAGGCATCCCCTTCAGGAAGGCCCAGCTCCGCACCTCTGGAACTCAGAGACACAGGAGGCTGAGTTGAGACACCCGCCCCCACCCCCCTCCCCAAAGCTCCAGGCCCTCTGCCATGAGGGTGTGAGGACCAGAGGCCTGTGACGGGTCTTTTTGTCAGAGGTCGTCGAAGATGCCGGGTTGAGTACATAGCCACACATGTCCTCTGGCAGGTATTAACAGACCCTCAGGGGCCAGCTTGCCTCCCCTGGTGGCTCAGAAGGTAAAGCATCTGCCTGCAATGCAGGAGACCCAGGTTCGATCCCTGGGTTGGGAAGATCCTCTGGAGAAAGAAATGGCAACCCACTCCAGTACTCTTGCCTGGAAAATTCCATGGATGTTAGGCTACAGTCCATGGGGTTGCAAAGAGTCGGACACGACTGAGCGACTTCGTTCAGGGGCCAACTGAAAACAAGCAGAGTTCTGCAGGGAACTCACGTCCTGTGGATAATGCCTCCCCAGGCTCCATGCAGGGGGGTGATGTGTAGCCTCCCTGGCCCCCCTGCACACCTGGCAGACACACCTGCAGCTGCTCCGGGACTCAGGTGCTCCAGAAAGAGCATCCATCCCACCGTCAGTCTGGGTCTCCTGACTTTTGACTTGGAAAATACAACCACCGATCCCATGCCAGCTTGTGCCCCAAGACATCGGTGGGGATGCAGATAACGTGTGACCTTCATGATCTGTCCTCTCCTGTGCTAACATCTGGAAGCTTCCATCACAGGGAGCACTTCCCATAGGTGGATTCCTTCACTCCCCATGAAGTCCTGCAGAGAAACCCAGATGGACAGCCTGCCTGCCGAGGCTGGAGACAGATGTCTAGAGGAGTCAGGGAGCTGCCTCGGAGCACGCAGCAGGGGCAGGAATTTGTTTGTGTCTGAACTTCTAGCGGGGACCTGTAGTCCTCTGCTTTTCTGACACCACCACTGCACTTCTCTTGCAAGAAGGAAAACTTGCTGAGCACCTCCCTGGGCCATCCCTGGGGCCCCTGTAAGACCCTCACAGAGCAGAAAGTGGGGGAGCACACAGAGAGCCACCTTGCATGCCTTGAGTGCCAACACTGAGAGGTGTGCCAAGAGCTGAGAGGCCTGACCTCCTGTGGGGAGCTGGGAGGAGGCATCAGGAGCAGAAAGAACTATCTAAACAGTTGGTGGTTGTTGTTCAGGCTCAGTCATGTCTGATTCTTTGTGACTCCATGGCCTGCAGCTGCCAGGCTTCCCTCTCCTTTACTATCTCCCGGAGTTTGCCCATACTCATGTCCATTGAGTCGATGATGCCATCTAGCTATCTCATCCTCTGTCATCCCTTTCTCCTCCTGCCCTCAGTCTTTCCCAGCATCAGGATCTTTTCCAATGAGTCTGCTCTTTGCATCAGGTGGCCAAAGTATTGGAGCTTCAACTTCAGCATCAGTCCTTCCAATGAATCTTCAGGGTTGATTTCCTTTAGGATTGACTGGTTTGATCTCCTTGCAGTCCAAGGGACTCTCAAGAATCTTCTCCAGCACCACATTTCAAAAGCATCAGTTCTTTGGCTCTCAGCCCTCTTTATGGTCCAACCCTGACCAGGTAAGAGCAGGAAGAGCTCTGAGAGGTAAGAGAGAGTGGGGCCTGCAGACAAGGGGCCAGATGTTCAGGGAGAGAGGTCACTCTTATTTATTGATAATTTCTCAAATCTGCTTTGGGGAGAATGCTGAGTTCTAATTCCAGCTTCTTGGAGATGAAGAAACCCCAGGCTCAGAGAGGTTGGGCAACATCCCCAAGGCTATACAGCTTCGAATGGATACTCAGAAGCCCAGTTCCCAAAGTCTGAACCCTGGTCTGGGGATGGTGTCTCAGAAAGGCTGGCCCAGGCCCTGGTAAGCACGAGCTCCCTGCTGGCTGGCCAGCTGGAGGAAGCAGCCCCGCTCTCGGGGCTCTCAGCAGGAAGCCGGCCCCCAGTGCTGAGTCACTCTGGCCCCTGGCCGGTGTGGGCAGGAGGAAGGTGGTTGCCTGGGCCATGGTAACCGCTTCCTTCGCTCCCCCGGGTTCCCAGAAGCCCTGAGTGGCCTGTCTAGTTGCGGACTGGCCAACTCCCAGGCCACTAGCCCTGACCCTCCCTCGTGGGCAGGGCTGACCCACGGCGAGTTGGAGCACCCTCAGGGTGCTCTCGAATTGGGGGTGTCACCAGTAGGTAACCCCTCCTCTGGAAGACTGACCGTAGTGCTGAAGGAGGAACACAGGGCTGAGAGAGGAACACGGGGCCCAAGGGTCTGGGGGAGCCTGAGCTGGAGGCCAGAGTGTGCTTAGGAAGGCCACATCTGAGTCTTGAGATGAGTCTGAAGGATGAAAAGTGCCTGGTGGGTGGAGAAAGGTGAGAAGGGCCTTCCCCACAAGGGCAGGGTGGGCATGTGGGGACACAGATGGAGCCCCAGGGTGGCTCCTGCAGACTGGCCTGTAGGGGGTGGGGCAAGGAGAGTGGAGGCTGAATTGTGGGGTCCCTGAGTTCTCAGGAGGCTCCACTTTGATCAGGCTCTGGGTGCACTCTCAGCAGGCAAGGCTGGCCAGGGGGTCCTGCCCTGGGAGTGGCTGGTGGCAAGGGTGCCTGAGAGGGCCCAGCGTCTCATGTCCTCACAGAGACTGGAAGATGGAGGTCTGGTTGAGCAGGTGCACTCCGACCCAAATGCTGGGCTCTGACGGGGAGTCCTTTCTGGACAGTGGGCCTGTTGGGGCCTCACCTGGCTTCCCGCAGGTGGGGCCTGGCCCTCACTTGCCCCGGCTCCTTCTGAACTGCAGCCTTCTCTGGCAAACCAGGACAGCCTTCCCAGGAAGGTGGTGGAGGTGGGAGCAGCCCTGGAACCAATCCAACCAACCCCCTCCTCCTCCCAAAGCCGAGCCCCACGCAGCACTCCTGCGGCCTCAACCCTGAAAAGAGGAACCACTAGGCCAGGTGCTTTACTGTCTGCAAAGCGCTTTCAGCTCTCTTTCCTTGCTGGTGTCCAGGCCACCCCCTCCCCCTACCTGAAGACAGAGGTACTGATAGCTTTTGCCCCGGTGGTTTCCAGGCAAAGCAAAAGAGGGAGGGACCAACAGAGATTGGGGTGCGGTCCAAAGACCCATGTTCTGGAGCTTCCAGCGGCTCACGGTACGGCCCTGACATGCTCTTACCTCCCTCCACCAGTGACTGACACGCGGCAGGGAAGCTTCAGACCCTGGACCCCTGGAGCCTCCTGTGAGCCTCTTGACCTTGTGCCTGCAGATTCTGCAGGCAGCGGGTCTGAACTCCAGGGGCAGCAGGCAGAGAAGGAACCATCTCCTCCCCAAGTCGGGACAGGAAGCTGCCCATCAGCCCAAGTTATCCTCAAGGATAAGCCCAGGCCTGCCGAGGCTCTCAGGCCCCAACTTTCTCTGGGAGACTAAAGGGACTCAGATGACTGCTCTGTGTTACTCTCCAGAAATGGAGAGGGGCAGGCAGGGAGACTGGGGCCTTGAGACTTCAGGGACCAAGGGCAGGGTGAGAAGAGCAAGGCACTCATCTCACATACAAAATGAAACACAAATCTGTCATCTAGACAGATACTATTTTGTTTTTTTAAATTTTTGGCCACATCGAGAGGCATGCCCTGATGTTGGGAAAGAATGAGGACAGGAGGAGAAGAGTGTGACAGAGGATGAGATGGTTTGATGGCATCACCGACTCAACGGACAGGAGTTTGAGCAAACTCCGGGAGATGGTGAAAGACAGCCTGGTGTGTTGCAGTCCATGGGATCGCAGAGCTGGACATGACTGAGCGACTAAACAACAACAGCAGAAGCATGCAGGACCTTGATTCCCTGGCCAAGGATGGAACCCGTGTCCCTTGCAGTGGAAGCTCAGAGTCTTAACCATTGGACCACCAGGGAAGTCCCTGTGTAGTTCCTCTGTACACTCATCCAAATACCTCCTGTATCTGAACCAAGTGAGATGCAAGCAGGAGTCCTACAGTCAAAAGACATGATTTGACAGGTAACACTTCTGTATTTAAAGGATAGTCAATAAAGACCTGGCCTTCCCTGGGGGCTCAGTCGGTAAAGAGTCCGCCTGCAATCCAGAAGAGACCTGGGTTTGATCTCTGGGTTTGACCCCCTGGAGGAGGGCATGGCAACCCACTCTAGCATTCTTGCCTGGAGAATCCCCATGGACAGAGGAGCTTGGTGGACTACATTCCATGGGGTTGCAGAGAGTTGGACACGACTGAGCAACTAAGTCTAGAGCATAACAAGGACCTACGGTATAGCACAGGGAACTCTGCTCAATATTATATGACAATCTAATCAGGAAAAGACATCTTAACCACTGGACCGTCCTAACCGCTTAACCACTGTGTATTTTCCCTCAACCTGAGGCTCAGGCGTGTCTCAGGCTTCTTAGGAACTCTCAAGGCTAAAAGGGCTTACAAGTGGAGGGAGCAAGGGAGGGAGGTTCCCAGGTCCGGGGCACAGTTGTATGCAAAGGCCTGGAGGCAAGAATGATGTTAGTTGACCTGCCAGGAGGATACAAGAAAATCTTTTGTGCCCTTGTGTATGGTAACAGCTTTATTGAGATGTGGTTCAGATACTATGCAATTCACCCATTTAAAGTACCCAAATAATGGTCTTTATTTACTGAGTTGGGCAACCATCACCAGGACCAATTTTAGAACTTTTTTTGGGTGGGAGGATGCATTGTACTGCTTCCAGAATCTTAGTTCCTTGACCAGAGATTGAACCTGAGCCCCAACAGTGAAAGGACCAAGTGCTAACCTCTGGACCAGCAGGGAATTCTCCAGAAAAGTTTTATTACCCCAAAAAGAAATCTTTTAAGCAGCCACTGCCCATTTCACTCCAACACTGCCTCCAACCCTAGGAAACCACGAATCTGCCAAGAAAATAAAATGATTTTTATGTTGCATATTAGATCTTTGCAGATCCTAAACTTGTCTTAACTGTGTAGATATGTAAGTGTGCTGACTTTCTGACATTTCTCTTCACTGGGAAAGCCCTGAGACTCCCCTAGTCAGTGTTCCAGCCTGATGCTCTCCATTTAAAGTATACAAAGTATTTTTATTTCAACTACTTTTTCATTGAAATCTTTCTAAGATATTCTGAGAATTGCCCCAGTAGCCATTCCTCCTGTTTTTTACCTATAGGATCCCCAATTCATTTGGAGCTGCAAAGATCTCATTTAAGGACCACATGTTTTCCAGCTTCCATTGGAAGGTGTAGCTGTATATAACTAAGTTCTGGCCAATGAGATGTGAGCAGAAGTATTGTGTGGCACTTACTTCTTTAGAAATGAGGAAGATGGCTCTTTCCCCTGTTTTCATCCTTCTGCCTAAATAAAGTATGTAAGTACTGGAGCTTTTGCAGCCATTCTGGACCATGAGGTGATTTTGAGACTAAAGATGCTGCAAGGAAGAGAAACACAAGAAAATGAGTCTCTGTCACCTGGGAGCATTTTAATCCCAGACTTCCTGTCTCTGGGCTATTCAACTTCATTGTCATAAATTACATGAAATAAAATATACCCATTTTAAGTGTACCGGTCAATGAGGTTTGACATATGCAACTACCATCCCAATAAAGATATAGTGTTTCCCATTACCACCAAAAGTTTCCTTGTGCCTTTTTGTAGTCGATCCCCATCGCCTTCTCCCATATATCTACTCTATCTGCTTTCTGTCCTCTAGATTAGTTTTGCTCTGGGCTACTTTTATATGAGAAAGAACTAAAGGTCTATTTTGCTGAAGGCAATATTTGTGGGGGGGAGCGCTTTATTGTTTGCAGCTGATTCTAATGCAGACCTGAATATAGATATATTACACACCGTCTGCGATAGAGGCTCCTAAAGACATTGTAATACGTTTTTGGTAACTTCAGACCATTGTTAGATATCCTGTGTCTTTGATTGTTCCCTGGGAAACAGATTTGGAGATGAGATTTTCAGCAGGAGGTTTATTAGGGAGCATCCTTGGGGACACACCTCTGCAGTAAGTAAGAGACACAGAATAAGGCAGCAATAGCTTATAAGAAAGCCTCTTATAAAAGAGCCTCAGCTGTTCCCACAGGGAGCTCTGAGGTTGGGTAGACCTTCAGAGACATCCCAAGCTGGGTCCCCAAGCTAACAGTTCCTGGATCTGGGCTATCCCTGGGGAGTGTTGAAACTTAGACCAGGCAGCTCTTTTCTTTCTCTTTTTAAAAAATTTATTTTGCTTATTTATTATTTATTTTCGGTTGTCTTCATTGCTGCACAATGGATTTCTCTAGTTGCAGAGAGTGGGGGCTGCTCTTCATGGCGGTGCTCGGGCTTCTCATTGCAGGGGCTTCTCTTGTTTGCAGACCACGGGCTCTAGGGCGTGCGGGTTTCAGCAGTTGTGACTCGGGCTCAGTAGCTGCGGTTTGTGGGCTCTAGAGCTCAGGACTCCGTAGTTATTGCCCCGCAGCATGTGGAATCTTTCTGGACCAGGGATCGAACCTGAGTCCCCTACATTCTGGCAGGCAGATTCTTAGCCCCGCTGGGTCACCAGGGAAGCCCCAGGCAGCTCTTTTCACTCAAGGGCAGTTCCCAGGATGGCATGAGCCGAGAGCTATCAGTAGTCAGTAGTCAGTCTTAGTAGTTAGTACTAAGCTATTAGTAGTCAGTACTTCCAGCATTGTCTCGGGTCTGATGCAGAGTCTGGGAGGCATGTCACGGCCGCCACGGTGACATGAGTTCTGGTGGTGTCCTCGGGGCAGCTCAGCAGCGTGGGAGTGGCATGTACCTGCCGGGAAAGACCTCATGTCCCTCTTGGGCAGATGCCTGGCTCTGGGGGCCGTGAAGCTCTCAGAACAGCAGAGGCCTGATCTTGGGGACAGGGCCGTGAGTTGTCAAAGAAGTTGTTTCCCCACAAAGCTGTCTGCTCTGCTTCTGCGGGACCTTCCCTGGGTTCCTCCTCCTGGGTTCTGTCTAGGCAGGCCCCCACCTGGGAGGTTGTGGGGGCAGACGCCTTCTCTTCCTGTCTCTTAAGCTGCCCCTGGAAGGGGCTGTCTTTGCACACCCCGACTTTGGCAATGTCCGCATCCCTGCCCCCGCCCTGTCCAGCCCTTCCTTAATTGTGAGCTTTACAGTGACTTCACTGACCCTGCTAGAAAGACATGAAACTTAACAGCCTCTTGGGCTACTCACAACTCCTCCACTGTGAGAACTGTTTCTAATATTCTGCCTTATTTTACCAACTAAGCCTGAAGTTTCTACCTGAATTGGGTACCTGGGCTTTATAACAATGTTTCCTCCGTGCTAAGAGCTCTTCTCTTAGGTTTGAGGGCTGCATTCCAAAAGGCTGAGGTTCCTGGCACTTTGACTTTTAGATTATCCAGACAATCCCATAAATCAGAATGGAGACTTATCAGATTAAATGAGGGTCAGGGGATACTATTCATGTTACTTTTTAATGAAAACTGTTTAAAGTCCAGGTAAGTACAGAGAATATCAAACATATACGGATTCCCAACAGAGTGGCTGTCAGGACGTGATGGCTTCATAGTTTTAGAAATAATGTATGTCTGTGCTCCAGTGGTCATGTGTGGATGTAAGAGTTGGACTATAAAGAAAGTTGAGTGCAGAAGAATTGATGCTTTTGAACTGTGGTGTTGGAGAAGACTCTTGAGAGCCCCTTGGACTGCCAGGAGATCCAACCAGTACAGCCTAAAGGAGATCAGTCTTGGGTGTTCACTGGAAGGACTGATGTTGAAGCTGAAACTCCAATACTTTGGCCACCTGATGCGAAGAGGTGACTCATTTGAAAAGACCCTGATGCTGGGAAAGATTGAGGGCAGGAGGAGAAGGGGATGACAGAGGGTGAGATGTTTGAACGGCATCACCAACTCAATGGACATGAGTTTGGGTAAACTCCAGGAGTTGGTGGAGAAGGCAATGGCAATCCACTCCAGTACTCTTGCCTGGAAAATCCCATGGGCGGAGGAGCCTGGTAGGCTGCAGTCCATGGGGTTGCTAAGAGTCGGACATGATTGAGCGACTTCACTTTCACTTTTCACTTTCATGCACTGGGGAAGAAAATGGCAACCCTCTCCAGTGTTCTTGCCTGGAGAATCCCAGGGATGGAGGAGCCTGGTGGGCTGCCGTCTATGGGGTCGCACAGAGTCAGACATGACTGAAGTGACTTAGCAGTAGCAGTAGCAGCCGGGAGTTGGTGATGGACAGGGAAGCCTGGCGTGCTATATAGTTCATGGGGTCGCAAAGAGTCGGACACAACTGAGTGACTGAACTGAACTGAACTGTGCTGGCGAAGCCTGCTTCCTCGCTCCAGCACCATGCCCTGTCCCAGAAACAACCCTTAATGTGAATGAGTGGCATTCTTTTTCAGTCCATTTTGATACTTTTTGCTACACTTATATACATTTACACAGATGTACGCTGCATTGTATGTTTTAAATAAATCTAAACAGTGATGTACCACAGTTTCCATGTTAATTCAGAAATATCTAGCTACTTGATGTTAACTGTCATTTATTTTATATTCCATCGTGTGAGGGCTGCATTCCAAAAGTAAATGAAGTAACTGCTTCATTTACTCCTTCCCTCAAACGCTAGACACTGAGGCTGCTTTCAATTTTCATCCTCCTTTGCTGCAGTGATGTTCTTGCAGAAGGCCTTCTGGCTTCTGCACAGAGGTTTGGTTGGGGTGTATACGTGGAGGGATGTTTGCCTCTCAGCTTTACTAGATGTTGCCAAATTGCCCTCTAAAGTGATTGTTGCAATTAACCGTCTTCCCCTCAGCATACTCAAGTCCCCCTGACTCAACCTTTTTCCCTACTTGGTACCGTTAGGGAGGTAACCCTGTCTCGAGGTTACTTTATTTTGTCTCAGCTGCTGAAAGGGTTGGACATCTTTCATGTTGATCACTTGGATTATTTCTCCTGGGTCAGTTCCTTTTTCACTTTATCAAAGGATTTTGCCCTTCGAGTTTCTTTTGTTTTCAGTCTTTATTTATTTTTGGCTTCTCTGGTTCTTTGTTGCAGTGTGCAGGCAAGCGAGGGCTACTCTCTAGTTGCCGTGTGTGTGTTTCTGACCGTGGCAGCTTCTCTTGTTGCAGAGCATGGGCTCTAGGCACACGCAAGCTTGTAGTTGGGGTTCATGAGCTTCGTTGCCGCTCAGCATGTGGAATCTTCCTGTACCACGGATCCTCTGCATTGGTAGGTGGATTCTTAACCACTGGACCACTAGGGAAGTCCCGAGTTTCTTTTAATGTCATGTTCTTCCAGTACAAAAAAAAAGGGAGGGAGGGAGAAAAAGAAAATAAAAAAGAAAGAAATAAGTGTAGCCCCACAGGTCATGTGAGGCCATGGGAAGAAAATCTCACATAGGAGGCTACGACAGGGTCTAGCTCCACCTGGATGTTATTATCTATGTGATTTGGGGCAAATGTCTTCTGCTCTGATTTTTAAATTTTATTCATTTTTCAAGTGTACAATTCAGTGGTTGAAAGTATATTCACAAGATTGCACAACCATCATCCCTATGTAATTCCAGAAAGAAATCCTGTACCCACAAGAAGTCAGTCTTCCTCCATTTCCCTCAATCCTCAGACTCTGGCAACCACTAATCTACTGTCAGTCTGTATGGATTTGCTTATTCTGGGCATTTCCTGTAGTGCGCTAAACTCAGCATGATGTTTTCAAGGTTCAATATGCTGTAGCATGTATTAGTGCATCATTTCTCATTAGGGCTGAATAATATTCCACTATTACGGATAAACTACATTCTTCTGTCTTTCTTGTTTGGCCACATTATGCTGCAAGACTTGTGGTATCTTAGTTCCTCGATCAGGGATTGAACCCGGGCCCTCAGCAGCGGAGCTCAGAGTCCTAGCCACTGGACCACCAGGGAATCCCCAAGATCACATTTTATTTATCCGTTCCTCAGTAGATGGACTTTTGGGTTATTTCTACTTTGTAGATGTTATAAATAGTGCTGCTATGAACATTCATGCACAAGTTTTGGGGTAAACATTTATTTTCAATTCTCTTGGTTATATGCTGGGGTGTAGAATTGCGGAGAAGGCAGTGGCACCCCACTCCAGTACTCTTGCCTGGCAAATCCCATGGACAGAGGAGCCTGGTAGGCTGCAGTCCATGGGGTCGTGAAGAGTAGGACACGACTGAGCGACTTCACTTTGACTTTTCACTTTCATGCATTGGAGAAGGAAATGGCAACCCACTCCAATATTCTTGCCTAGAGAATCCCAGGGATGCGGGAGCCTGGTGGGCTGCCATCTGTGGGGTCGCACAGGGTCGAACACGACTGAAGCGACTTAGCAGCAGCAGCAGCAGAATTACTGGGTTATATGGTAACACCTGGACTTTCCAGGTGGCACAGTTGGTAAAAGATTCGTCTGCCAATACAAGAGATGCAGGCTGGATCCCTGGGTCAGGAAGATCCCCTGGAGGAGGAAATGGCAACCACTCCAGTATTCTTGCCTGGGAAATTTCATGGACAGAAGAGCCTGGGAGGTTACAGTCCACGGTTCGCAAAGGGTTGGACACAACTGAGTGTGAACACACACACACACATTAACTCTATGTTTAACTGTTTGAAGAACTGCCAAACTGTTCTTCACAGCCATCATACCATTTTATATCACCTCCCCTATTCCCACCAACACTTGTTATTGTCCATCTTTTTGTAGCAACCCTAGTGAGTGTGGAGTAGTCTCACTGAGGTTTTGATTTGTACTCCCCTGATGACTAATGATGTTGATCATCTTTCTTTCTGTGTGCTTATTGGTCCTATGTATATTTTCCTTGAAGAAACAGCTGTTCAAACCCTTTTCCATTTCTAAATTGGGTTGAAATTTTATTGTTGAGTGGTAAGAATTCTTTTTATCTCAGACGTTCCTTATCAGATATTTAATTTGCAAATATTTTGTTCCATTTTGACAGCTGTCTTTTCATGTTCTTGAGAGTGTCCTTTGAAGCACAAAAGCTTTTAATTTTGATGACGTCTAACCTGTCAGTCTTTCCTTTGGTTGTCAGTGTTTTGGGATTGTAGCTAAGAAAACATCCTCTGATCCAATCAAAAAGAGTTATGCTTACGTTTCCTTCTAAGAGTTTTATAGTTCTAGCTCTTACATTTAGGTCTTTGATCCATCATTTTTTATTCTTTTTAAAGAGATTCATTTATTTATTTGCTTGGTTGTGTTGGGTCTTCATTGCTGCACATGGGTTGTTTCTAGCTGTGGTGAGTAGGACTACTTTCCATTGTGGTGGCTTCTCTTGTTGCAGAGCATGGGTTCTAGACTGCTGACTCAGTAGTTATGGTGCATGGGCTTCATTATCCCTTCTAATGTGTGATCTTCCTGGACCGGGAATTGAACCCATGTCTCCTGCACTGGCAGGCAGATTCTTTTCCACTGAGCTGTGGTAAAGAATGGAGCTTCCATTTGATGGAAGCTCCTTTGATCCATTCTGAGTCAAACTTTTGCAAATGGCGGGAGGTAGGGGTCCAACTTCATTCTTTTTCAATTTGGCTACCTACTTGTTCCAATACCATTTGTCAAAAAGACTATTAAGCACTTGAATTGCAGCTAATCTGAACTGAGATGTGCTGTAAGTACAGGATGCATGCTGAATTTCAAAGGCCTAGTGTGCAATGGCACCCCACTCCAGTACTCTTGCCTGGAAAATCCCATGGACAGAGGAGCCTGGTAGGCTGCAGTCCATGTGGTCTCGAAGAGTCGGACACGACTGAGCGACTTCACTTTCACTTTTCACTTTCATGAATTGGAGAAGGAAATGGCAACCCTCTCCAGTGTTCTTGCCTGGAGAACCCCAAGGACGGGGGAGCCTGGTGGGCTGCCATCTATGTGGTCGCACAGAGTCGGACACAACTGAAGCGACTTAGCAGCAGCAGCAGTGTGAAATAAAAAGAATGCAAAATATATCATCATACATCATGTTTAGATGAATTACATGTTGAAGTAATAGTTTTAAATAGATTGAATTAAATAAAACATCATTAAAATTAATTTCATCTGTGTCATTTTACTTTTTAAAACGTGCCTACATATGTGGGTTGTGCCCTCTTCCTGTTGGTATTTGGACAATGTTGGCTTGGAAGAAGAAATAAAAGACAAAAAGGGCTGTGGAGGTGTTCTTTCCACCCCACCTTAGTCATGGAACTGTTTCAGGCAGACACCTATCCTCCTGCTTCGGGCATGGACCAATTTCTCAGGCACCAGGAACTCTGTTTCCCAGAGAAGAAGCCATTAGGAGCAGAGCTGGAAAGGCAAGCAGCTTTTTCCGGTTTGAACTGGTTTGAAACAGCGGTCAAAGCCACTATTTGTGTCTGGCTTCAGGTTTTGTGCTTTCGATCGAGGCTTATGCAGCCAAACAGACTCTGGGCTGCTCCCCTCCTCCTTTACCAATATAGAAAAGATGTCAGCCCAGGGCTGGGGGCTTCGGCTTTACCTCGGGGCGGGGGGTTGCTGGCAGACTGCGGCCCCAAGCTCCCTCCGGTAATGGGTAATCATGACATCCAATGGCAGGCAGCACCTGAACACATGGCCTGGTCCATCCTGCTCCACAAACCCACAGCGAGTGTCTGCCCTGGGGGCTCCAGATGAGCCTGCCCACCTCTCCTGGTGGGGCCACTGCTTCAAGATCGACACACTCGGTCCCCGGCCTGCACTGGAACAGGGGGCAAAGCCACTTCCCATTCTCCGGCATACGTGGGCCCCTTTCCTGTAGCCACCTGAGGGCAGAGCACTCATGAGGAGATAGCTCAGAGAGGGTAGGCGTCTTGTCCATGCAACACACCAATGTGTGTTGGAACTAGAATCAGGACCCAGGTCTCCTGACAGAGTCGCTGCATAGTTTTCTTTACACCTTTGTTTTGAGTCAGCCAGCCTTCAGTGTGATGATACCTAAGCCGATGAAGGGAAGGTGCTGATCATTTATCGAGTTTCTCTCCTACCATAGGCTCTGTGCACACATCACCTCTTTTAGTCCAAGGCAGGCATTAATATCCACATTTTACAAATTAGGAAATCAGAACCCTGGATTCTGCATTAGGGCTCCATTAGGGTTATTGAAGAGAATGTTCTAGGATTGTTAAAGGAGAGAGAAGGAAGAAAGAGGAGTCAAGGAGGGAGGGGTTAATTTTTTTTTTTAACACATTTAATGTTGCTCATTTAAGCCTCTCAAACTCCCCAATGAGAGATTCAGTGAATTTAAGGAATCTCCCAGGAATTTCCTGGAGGTCCCGTGATAAGGACTCCGTGCTTCCACTGCAGGGGACACAGGTTCCATTTCTGGTTTGAGAAGACTTCCGCAGGGTCCTGACGAGGGTGGCTGCAGGAACCTGGAATCTGTCGACTTCCCTTTGCTCCTCAGAGCCTACCTTTGGTGATGATGGGAGAGGAGTCGGCCCCCGAGCCCTCACGGCAGACAGTGAGGGCTTCCACACCCTTACCCTGCTCCTTAGAAGCTTGGGGAGGGCTCAGGAAGCAGGGCTAGAGGCCGACGCCCTGCTCAAGGAACAGAACGAGGTCCTGAAAGCCCCTGATCCTGAGGTTGGGGTCTGGGCTCCCATCCCTGGGATTAGAGAGGGACAGCAGGGCAGATGGATGGGAAACAGAAGATGGGAAGATATGTAAGGCGTGTCTGAGGCACCTCAGGGGATCATATCGGAAGACCCCAGACTAGGGGCCCTACAGAACACACGGTCATTTCCCACAGCTTAGGAGGCCAGGAGTCCAAGGAGGAAGCGTCCGTTGATTCAGAATCTGGTGAGGACTCTTTTCCTGGCTTGCAGATGGCCTCCCTCTTGCTGTGTCTTCACGTGGCCTGTGGGGACTGAGGGAGAGATCACATTCTCTCCTCCTCTTCTTCAAGGCCACCAGCCCGAAGGGATCAGGATCCTAGCTTTATGACCTCATTTAATTTTAGTTATCTTCTAAAAGGCCTAGCTTCAAAAACAGGCACTTTGGGGCTGTTAGGGCTTCAGGGTATCAATTGCGGGGGAGTGGAGGGACCTGATTCAGTCTAGAGAAGGGTGGTTGCTCTAGGGGAAGGGACACTCTAGTTAGTCTTGACCACCACCCACCACCACCCCAGAGCTTGCAAGGATAAAAGGGAAAGGGAGACCCATGGCAACGTGCCCCCGAGTCACATTCCCTGGGTGACCCCAAAGGTCGCAGCATCCACCTCAGGGGCGGTCACGAACACCTGTGGACCTCAGGGATAAGCTAGATGGTTAAGGGTTCATTTCTGCACCTCTGATCACTGCTGACCAGAGGCAGAATCCAGTGACCCTTCCTGCTGGTGCTGCCAGCAAGTGCTCCGCCTGCTTCCTCTGCTTTGAGCTTCTGGGGTCAGGAGAAGGGTGGGCAGCCAGAGGAGCCACCTTGCCCACTCTGTTCCTGGTAGCTACATCGTAATTACAAATGAATCAAAAGAGGACCTGGAAATACGCTGGCCTCCACTTTCTCAAACATCCAGGAGCAGGGGTTTGTGAGCTAGAACTTCATTTATTTGAAACAACCTCCCTAGTAAGACAGGCACTCAAGTTCAGCAAAGTACTACAAATAGTTTATTTAAGTAGTTTTTTTTTTTCCCCCCAATGCCTGTGTGGGCCCAGCACAGTAACATTTTGAATTGGCTTTAAACCTGGCTATCACTGATTGTATATGCAACATTGGAGACCTCATTTCTCCAAGCAGAGGTGTCCTCATCTATAAACAGGGGAAAGAATCTCAAGAATGTTAGAGATAGCATATGTAAGAGTGCTTCGAAAACAGCATCATATCCCAGACACAGGAAACAAATTTATGAATACCAAAATGCAAAGGGGTGAGGAGGGATAAGTTAGGAGTTTGAAATTAGCAGATGCGCATTACTACTTATAAAACAGATAACCAGCAAGGACCTACTATACAGCACAGGGAACTATACTTTGTAAAAACCTGGTAGGCTGCAGTCCATGGTGTCGCTAGGAGTCGGACATGACTGGGCGACTTCACTTTCACTCTTCACTTTCATGCACTGGAAAAGGAAATGACAACCCTCTCCAGTGCTCTTGCCTGGAGCACCCCAGGGACAGTGGAGCCTGGTGGGCTGCCGTCTCTGGGGTCGCAAAGAGTCGGACACGACTGAAGCAACTTAGCAGCAGCAGCAGCATAAAGGAAAATAATCTGAAAAAGGATTATATATATATATATATATATATACATACACACACATATATGTATATGTATGTATATACACATAAGGGTTTCCCAGTGGTAAAGAATCTACCTGCGATGTGGGAGACCTGGGTTTGATCCCTGGGTCAGGATGATCCCCTGGAGGAGGAAATGGCAACCTTCTCCAGTATTCTTGCCTGGAAAAATCCTATGAACAGAGGAGACTCCTGGGGTACAGTCCATAGGGTCACAAAGAGTCAGACACGACTGAGTGACTGGGCACAATATACACACACATATATATATAAAACTGAGTCACCTTGCTCTACTTCAATAAATTAAATAAAAAAGAAGATAGACTCTAAAAACAAATTTTGTGCATACAAAATAGAATAGATGAAAATATTTAATATCTGTCTTGGAATTTTCATTTCCAAGGAGATCTTAGAAATAATGACAAAAAAGGCAAGTATTTTGTAATAACATATAAAGGAAAAGAATCTGAAAAACAATACACACACACATATACTTGTGCTCTAGGCAGTGAAATCCTAACCACTGGACTGTCGGGGAATTCTCTGTACACCTGAAACTAACACAGCATTGTGAATCAACTACCTACTGACGTGAGAGTGTTAGTTACTCTATTGTGTCCAGCTCTTTGTGACCTCGTGGACTGTAGCCTGCCAGGCTCCTCTGTCCATGGAATTCTCGAGGCAATAATACTGGCTGCTGCTGCTGCTGCTGCTAAGTCGCTTCAGTTGTGTCCGACTCTGCGACCCCATGGACCGCAGCCTACCAGGCTCCACCGTCCATGGGATTTTCCAGGCAAGAGTACTGGAGTGGGGTGCCATTGCCTTCTCCGTATGGGTCCAATAGTTCCCCCATAAATACGTTGATGTCCTAATCCCCTGGTACCTGGAGTTGTGACCTTATTTGGAAATAGGGTCTTTGTAGTTGATTCAGTTCAGTTCAGCTCAGTCGCTCAGTCGCTCAGTTGTGTCCGACTCTTTGTGACCCCATGAATTGCAGCACACCAGGCCTCCCTGTCCATCACCAACTCCCGGAGTTCACTTAAACTCACGTCCATTGAGTCAGTAATGCCATTCAGCCATCTCATCCTCTGTCGTCCCCTTCTCCTCCTGCCCCCAATCCCTCCCAGCATCAGAGTCTTTTCCAATGAGTCATCTCTTCACATGAGGTGGCCAAAGTACTGAAGTTTCAGCTTTAGCATCAGTCCTTCCAAAAAACACCCAGGACTGATATTCTTTATTAAGTTCCTATAAAAGGGGAAACCTGGCCCAGAGACAGACACGCAGAGGGAAGGTGATGTGAAGATACAGGGAGAAGACAGCCACCTACAAGCGAAGAGACACCCGAAGCTACGGAAGCTGGGCAAGAGGCCTGTAAAGACTTTGGTCTGCTGAGAAGGAAAGATGGAGACCCTGGGTACCACAGCTGGCTCCGATGATGTCATCACAGCCCGGTACTGTTCCTGCTGTCATTACAGCATTTAAACATTTATTTATTTATTTTGGTTGCACTGGGTCTTTGTTGCTGTATGTGGGCTTTCTCTAGGAAGAGTAGTTGGGGTTATTCTTCCTAGTAGCGCATCGGATTCTCATTGTGTGGCTTCTCTAGTTGCAGAGTAGAGGTTCTAGGCAGGCAGGGGTCAGTAAGTGTGGCATGAGGGCTTAGTAGTTGTGGCTCCTGGGCTCAGTTGCTTGGTGGCATGTGGAATCCTCCAGAGCCAGAGGTCAAATCTGTGTTCCCTGCACTGGCAGGCGGATCCGGTCCACTGCACCACCAGGGAGAGCCCTCCTGCAGCATTTAAGGCTTCACTCAGGGCTGCCTAAGAGACTTACTCCCTCTGAGTACAGTTTTGTCATTTGCCTGCAGAAAGAGGGGTCTGGGCTCAGACCACCTTGCCTGCCAGCCCCCTGCCACCAGCCAATTCCCCCCAAAACCACCCACCACCATTTCTCTCTGCAGTCTCCTGCATGGTGGGGGTTCCACTCACCGTGCTTTTGTGGAGGAGGATTTGATGGAGATTTGAGTTTTCCCCTGGAGACGCTAGGAAGACAGTTTGTCTCAGCCTAACACTAAGGCCCAGCTCCACATTTATGGCTGTTTCTGTGGTTACCTTTCTTCGGGGATGTTTGGGGTAGGCGGTGATGGTAGAGGTGGGGGCGTGTGCATATCTGCTCTTCTAGAACCCAGATTTTCTGAAGCCACTGGCAAGGGGCCTTGGGAGGCACAGACCCCCATTTTTGCCTGTTAGCTGCTCACCACATGGCAGGCAGACGGGAAAGTCTTCAGGAAACACGGGTCCACCTCCCCCTGAGACCTAGGGGCTCTTAGCCCAGAGGATGAGGTGGCAACCAAGCCCCTTCTTCAGCAGAGGCCGAAGACCCACTGAATGTCAGGGAGTGAGGGGTCGGAAGAAGCCTGCTCCTGTCCATTTTACAGGTGGGGAAACCGAGGCTGAAGGAGTCCAAGTCAGTGAAAGTCGCTCAGTTGTGTCCGACTCTTTGTGACCCCATGGACTCTACAGTCCATAGAATTCTCCAGGCCAGAATACTGGAGTGGGTAGCCATTCCCTTCTCCAGGGAATCTTCCCCACCCAGGGATCAAACCCAGATCTTCCGCATTGCGGGCAGATTCTTTACCAGCTGAGCCACAAGGGAAGCCCAAGAATACTGGAGTGGGTAGTCTTTCCCTTTTCCAGGGGATCTTCCCAACCCAGGGATCGAACCCAGGTCTCCCGTAATGCAGGCGAATTCTTTTACCAGCTGAGCCACCAGGGAAGCCCGAAGGAGTCCATGGACCTGTCCAAACGGCCTCGAGTCAGCAAAGGCAACCAGAACTGGAACCCAGGCCTCCCTCCGCCAGGGCCCCGGGCTCCTTCCCTGAACCAGGCGCGGGAAGGCTGGTGCCATCTGCTTGCGGAACGGGCAGGGGGGTGGTACCAGAAGGGGCCTGGCCAGCGGCCTGAGGCGACTTGAGAGGCTTTTTCCCCCTCCTGGGCCACCGGGGCCACACTTCCTGGCAAAGAACCCGGGAGGACGCGGGGCGGTCCTCTCCCGGGCACCGCCCCACAGGCCTCTACCACACTCTCAGGCCGGGGGCCAAAGGTTAGAAAGGAGGGGCTGGAGCTTGGCTCCGCCCCCTGCCTCGAGATCCACTCAGGGCTGAGACGTGTCAAGGCAGCAAGGGGCCAGCGTGGAGAGGGCGGAGGCGTGGCGCGACGGGGCCAGAAAGGGGCGGGGTTAGAGTCGGGGGCGGGATCGCCGTAGGTTGGTGGGCGGGGATAAATGGAGGGGCGGGGTCGAGCGGGGGCGGGTCCGGAGGAAACTTGAGCTCGCGCCCCGCCTCCGTTCCCCGCCTCCGGGCCCCGCCTTCGCGTCCCCTTCCTTCCCGGGGCTGGCGGGCGCGCCGCGGCTACTGCAGGCGGCGGACAGGCGGCTCTGCGGACGCGCGGGCGCCTCCACCTCGCTCCCTCCCTCTCTGCCGGCTTCCTTTTGTCTTTCCGCGAGGCGATGAGAGCAGGGCCAACGCGGCGGCTGCGGGCGCACGGAGGCCCGCGCTCATAGGCACCCCTTCCCCGGCGTCGGCGCGCCAGTCCCTCGCAGCGGCCCGTGCCCGCCCCCAGCGCCGGCGGCGCGGAACTTGGGCTCGGGGAGCTCAGCAGATCGAGTCCTGCGACGGAGCAGGTAGGAAAGGGGTTGGGCTCCGGGTGGTACGGGGCGTGTGCTGCGGTCGGGCTCTCTGCGTGTGTGTGTGTGCGTGTGTGCGTGTGTGTGCTTGTGTGCCGGCGGTGATTGTGTTTCTCTGCGCTGTGGAGTTGTGGTTGACTGAGTACGGCGGTGTGTCCCTGGAATGGCGTGTCTTCGTGGGGCATCCGTGTGTGCAGCTGGAATCGGCACATTTTGGGGTGCGTTTGTGGAATCGTGTCGGGGCGCATTTGCTGGTGGGGACCGGTGCGCGGAGTGTGTATCGTGTGTGAGCGGCTGTGCGTGTCGGGGTGCGGATGGGCAAGGTGGGCGTGGGCGGACCAGACCAGAGCGCAGAGCCGCGCGGGTCCCGGCCGGCCGGCGCAGTGCGGAGCTACAGACAGAGCAGGGATCCGAGGCCGGGGGTGGGGGGTGGCTAGCCCGGGCTTCGGGGACAGCCGGGCGACCCCCACCCGGGGACAGGTCCGCGCGGCCCACGTGAATCGCCTGTGCGCTCTGGCCAGCGGAGGGGGCCGGCGCGGCGGCCATCTGCTCGCCCCTTCCCAGGCGGAGGGGCGGCGGGCAGAGCCCTGCGGCGGAGTTAGGAGCCGGGGCATCGCGGAGACTCGCGCCCGCGCCGCCTGTGCCCGATACGCCACCATCCCGGATCGCGGTTTTCTTATCAAATGGGGACAGTTCCCCCCTCCCTCAGGGTCTGTCGTGACGGTTAAAATGAGAAACACCGAAGCTCGCTCTCGTTCGGCCGAGTGCCGGGCACACAGTAGGTGTTATGTTAACTGGATTAGCATCTCACTTAAAAAAAATCCTTTCTTTCCCCCTTTATCTTGGGAGAGGCTCCTGTTCCACCCCCCTCCCCAAACCCCGCCCCGTGTGTCGTGTGCTTCTCCCGCCGCCCTAACTTAACCACGAAGCTCGGAGACCCGAGAAAGTTTAGGCGGCCGGCTGCGCCGTCTCCCCGCCGCTGCTCTGGGCCGGCGCCGCCTGTAAGGTGCAGAAGCGCGCAGCGCCGGGCGCCCGCCCTTCTCCAGCCGCTAAGCCTGGCGCGCCCGAGCGGGGGTCCCTCTCCTGGCCGAAAGCAGAGGCTGCGGGAGTCAGGAGCCCTTTTGTTCAACAAGTGCCTACTCCCTGGGGGCGTGCGGATCTGCCATCTGGGAGCCCAGCGGTGAGAAAGTGGCACTCCCTGCAGAGACGCATCTCGGGCTCCCGGGGCATCCCTGACCAGGCCTGGTCACGCGGAAGGCTGCCCTCTTTTCCTCCCCGCCAACATCCATTCCCCCCTAGAGGAGCATGATTGTCAGGATGGCGAGTCCTGCCTTGGGCTCTGACATCGAACGCCCTACGTTCTGCACACCGCCCCCCCCCCATATCCCTTCTCCCTCTGATCAGCCTTGTGCAGAAAGCTGAGGGTCTGCGTGGGACTCTTTTCTCCTAGTTCCACGCCTTAATTTTTAATGTTTAGTGTCAAACCTGCTGCTCATTGAACTGCAGTGACTGTGCACGCAGCTCTAACCAGCATTCGCTTTCAGGCGGAGTCCGGCCAGCCACACCAGAGCGCTTGCTCAGATCCAGCAGGGCGAGCTGGCCGGGGCTGCTCTGCCGCCTGCCTTCTGCCATAGCCCGGAATTCCTCCCCTTCATCTCTGGTTTCTTCCTCTCTGGACCCTTCTCAGACGGGGGGAAAAAAAAGAAACACAAAGCCAAAAAACAACTTTCACCAAGGGAGCAGCTGACCTCATGGTACATGTGGTTCTCAAAATGAAACGCTGGCATGGAGTGGGCAGAGGCTGCGCTTGGGTCCGGTTGCCTTTCCAAGTGTCTGATGCTCTCGGCTGGTGTTCTCAAGGAAGCTTCCGCAGGCTTCTATGACACAGGAGCAGAAACCTCTGGCTCAGTTCCTTTGGTCTGCCTTCCGTTGGGACCCAAGCCCTGAGATCTCCACAGTGATTGCAGGCCAGGGGAACCAAATAATAAGCTAATTTGTCATCCTCAGTTCGTGTCAGGAGCACACTTAGAATGCAACCTGCTTTTCGTGTTTCCATAAAAAGATTTTATATCCTAGAGGAGAAGAGGGCTCTTGATCTGAATCGTATTCTCATCCCCATAATCAGATTTCAACAATAATATTAAAAAAAAATCAGTCTGACTTTGTCTGCTCAGAAGACAGACTAAAAGCTGGGATTTCCCCCTCCCCCCGAGTTAAAACCAGCCTTTGTCTTAAGGAAACCAGTGTTATGGACTTAGATCTATTTCTGTTTCACTTTTGAAAGCGCCTGTAATTACTGAGCTCTTGAGGTTTTATTGGATAATGTGTTGGAAGGAAGGCCAGGGACTCTGCCTCTCCTTGCCATGGAATGTGGTGCCATGTTCTTGACTTGCCTGCTCCATTTGTGTTCCGATTTTTGTAAGCTGGGAAGCATACGTCAATGTGTGATAATAATTTGGGAGACCTGGCTTTGGGAGTCAGATGCCCAGAAGAACAGAGATTTGCCCCAACACTAGCCAATGACCCACTCATTTTCAACAAGCCCTTCTCGAGAGAGACTCCAAGACAAATAAAAAGCTTGAACAAATTCCTTCAGGATTTCTCCTAAAGTCCCTTTCTGGCCGCAGGGCTGTGCAGAATTAGAAAAACAGAAGGTTAAGGAGTGGGATCTCGTTGGCCCACACTCCCTAGCCCCCACCTTGCACTCACCAAACCTCCTTTCTACCTGGAGCTTCTGTGGAGTTTCGTCTGGTGCAGAGGTAGGGGTGTCACCCAGGGCTTGCAATTCCCGCCCTCAGGGCTCCGCACACATAATTTCAACATTCCCATGAAATATGATGGTGAGTGTTTGTGCATCGGAGTAGTCTGTCTTCCCCTTCCTCCAACAGACCTTCCCCCAAACTTACTTATGATAAGACCTTGCCTTGCCCCTTTGGAAGTGGTGAAGTGCCACGGTCTGATAATCCAGGATACTAAATTAATAAGGAGCCCCAGAGTTTATTTGACACCAGAGAGTAAGCCTCTCGGCAGCTGACATTTTATCTAGGTTGAGGATTGGGTTTGTATGAGAATTTAGCGTTCCAGCAAGAACTAAACTGTGCTTGTTTGTTGCAGGTTGATGCTTCCAGTTTATGAGTTGCCAGCTCAGACTTGATGGGGGATTATGTGTGTTTTGCTAGTTTGTCAGCCCCTGATGTCATTGTGCTGGGGAAAGAGAACGCTTGGAGGCTTAATCACGCTCTACTCTGGGACTCACCATTCTCCTGTAGTCTCGTCGGGTTCCTTGTATGTTTTCATGCCCACCCGCAAGGCTGCGCATCTGTGCACCTCAGTCTTATCCTCTTCTCTTTGGGCTCAGTTTCCAATCAGGATGACAGAGGGTAATCATGTATAGAGACAGCAGAGCGGACTTAGGGTCTTTTGGTGCCTCATGCCCCCTGGAAAAAAACTCTTTCAAATCACTTTCCACCAAAAAGAAGAAAAAAAATGCGTTGGAATCTACTAGTGTGTATTTCATGTAACTTCAAGTAATCCATACAGTTTGACAGGTGGAACATGTATTAGGCACTGAGCAAGGTGCAAGTCTAAAGAATTAAAAAAAAAATCATCTGAAAAGCACAGTGAATCCTTTCTGAGAGCCTCACCTTGGCTGTGTCATTTCAAGTCAAATTGAATTTCAGAGGCAAAGGTTCACATCTTGGTGTTCGTGACACGTGACTAAGTAAAGACACTTTCTGAAAGGCCTCAGGTTCCCTCCCCTGCTGCATTGGGGTGGCCAAGATGCTTTCTTTTTACCTTTTCATTTTTCTTCATAGGGGCTTCCCTGGTAGCTCAGCTGGTAAAGAATCTGCCTGCAATGCAGGAGACCCTGGTTCGATTCCTGGGTTGGGAAGATCCCCTGGAGAAGGATTAGGCTACCCACTCCAGTATTCTTTTATTTTTTTCACACTCTAGTATTCTTGCTTGGAGAAGCCCATGGACAGAGGAGTCTGGCAGGCTACAATCCATAGGGTTGCAAAGAGTCGGACACGACTGAGCGACTTTCACTTGCTGTACTTGTATTCCTTCATAATCCCAGTGCACCCCTCACCCCCACCCCCAACTTGCTAATCCAGCTGCTGTGTTTTCTGGGTATTTGTTTCTTTTTATAGTTTCAGGTACAACCCAAGTTGGCAGGAAGCCAGGAGACTGGGGTGGGCCTGCCTCATTAGATGAGAAGTCTTCTTTGAGGAGCTAGTGACGGGTTTCTGACCCTTGGCTAAGAAACACTAAGGATTGTTCAACTCTTACTCCTTGGATAAAGCTGCCATGATCCTAGACACAGGAATAAAGTTTTGAGGGATGTGTCATTCCTCTCAGGGAAGTCTTCCCCAATTGCTGGAATACCCTGTTATCCACTGTCTTCCCTTGCTGTGTGTCCCCTTCAGCAAGGGAGGTGTCCCCCTGGTCGGGCACCTGCTGTCACCTCGGTGAGCTCTCCACTGCTCTGACCCAATGCTGTTGCATGTGCTTCACACTTCATTGTTGTTCAGTCGCCAAGTCGTGTCCGACTCTTTGCAACCCCGTGGACTGCAGCACACCAGGCCTCCCTGTCCCTCACCATCTCCAGGAGTTTGCCCAAGTTCATGAACTTGATGCCATCCAACCATCTCGTCCTCTGTCGTCCCCTTCTCCTCCTGCCTTTGATCTTTCCCAGCATCAGAATCTTAACCAATGAGTCAGCTCTTCACATCAGGTGGCCAAAGTATTGGAACTTCAGCATCAGTCCTTCCAGTGAGTATTCAGGGTTGGTTTCCTTTAGGATGGACTGGTTTGAAGTGCTCCGTGCTACCACACATCACAGCAGAGCCTAGAGTCCCTCCACACCTCCCACCCCATCCTGTGTTTCTGGCCCCTTCTCCCTTCTTTCTCCACCCATCTAATGGATCAGCCCCCGGTTGCCCTACCCCTCTCCCCACCCTCAGGCCTCTTCTTCCCAAGCCTCATCCCTCAGGCTGGAGCTCGGCTTGCATTCCTTTGCTGCAGGCACGCTGTCCTCAGGTCAGTTTTTCAATTTCTTCATCTCCCTTTCCACCCCCACCACCCCCCAGGTTCATTCTCTTCTTCAGTGAAAGTGAAAAGTGAAAGTGAGGTTGCTCAATCGTGTCCGACTATTTGCAACCCCATGGACTGTAGCCCACCAGGCTCTTCCATCCATGGAATTTTTCAGGCAAGAGTACTGGAGTGGGGTGCTATTTCCTTCTCCAGGGGTTCTTCCTGACTCAGGGATTGAACTCGGGTCTCCTGCATTGCAGGCAGACGCTTTACCTATTGAGCCACCAGAGAAGCCCACTGCTAAACACCTCCTGTAGCCCTGCTCCAAGCCTGGCTCTGAAAGCTAGGCCTGGGCTTCATCCCTGTCCAGAGAGCTTGGTTGTGGTTGTGGGGTGGGGAAACCATCCAATGAGCTGGTGGAGTTGACAGGTGCCTGGAGACCAGCTCCTGCCTTGGCCCCAGGCCTGGGGAGAAGCACTATTTGAGCTAAAGGATGACGTGTTTCTGGAGGCAGGTGGGGGCCCTGGGAGGCTGGAAGTGGGACTCCGAGGGTGAGGCAGGCCAGTGGACACGGTGTCTTCCTTCTCCTCCCACCCAGACTTGATCCACTAAATTCCTACTTCAGTCTTTAAAGATTTTTTAAATTAACAACTTTATTATTTTTTCCTTATATTTTATTTTATTTTACTTTACAGTATTCTATTGGTTTTGCCATACATCAACATGAATCCACCACGGGTGTACACGGGTTCCCCATCCGGAACCCCCCTCCCACCTCCCTCCCTATACCATCCTTCTGGCTCATCCCAGTGCACCAGCCCCAAGCATCCTGTATCCTGCATTGAACCTGGACTGGCGATTCGTTTCTTATATGATACTATACTTGTTTCTATGCTGTTCTCCCAAATCATCTACCCTCGCCCTCTCCCACAGAGTCCAAAAGACTGTTCTATACATCTGTGTCTCTTTTGTTCTCTCCGCATACAGGGTCATTGTTACCATCTTTCTAAATTCTATATATATGCGTTAGTATACTGTATTGGTGTTTTACTTTCTGGCTTACTTCACTCTGTATAATCGGGTCCAGTCTCATCCACCTCATTAGAACTGATTCAAATGTATTCTTTTTAATGGCTGAGTAATACTCCATTGTGTATATGTACCACAGTTTCATATCCATTCATCTGCTGATGGACATCTAGGTTGCTGCCATGTCCTGGCTATTATAAACAGTGCTGCAATGAACATTGGGGTACACGTGTCTCTTTCAATTCTGGTTTCCTTGGTGTGTATGCCCAGCAGTGGGATTGCTGGGTCATAAGGCAGTTGTATTTCCAGTTTTTTAAGGAATCTCCACACTGTTCTCCTACTCTTTGCAACCCCATGGACTGTAGCCTATCAGGCTCTTCCATCCATGGAATTTTTCAGGCAAGAATACTGGAGTGGGTTGCCATTTCCTTCTCCAGGGGTTCTTCCTGACTCAGAGATTGAACTCAGGTCTCCTGCATTGCAGGCAGATGCTTTACTGATTGAGCCAACTGTGGAATGAGGTTTGTGACATTGTACAGGAGACAGGGATCAAGACCATCCACATGGAAAAGAAATGCAAAAAAAGCAAAATGGCTGTCTGGGGAGGCTTTACAAATAGCTGTGAAAAGAAGAGAGGTGAAAAGCAAAGGAGAAAAGGAAAGATATAAGCATCTGAATGCAGAGTTCCAGAGAATAGCAAGAAGAGATAAGAAAGCCTTCTTCAGTGATCAGTGCAAAGAAACAGAGGAAAAGAACAGAATGGGAAAGACTAGAGATCTCTTCAAGAAAATTAGAGATACCAAGGGAACATTTCATGCAAAGATGGGCTCGATAAAGGACAGAAATGGTATGGACCTAACAGAAGCAGAAGATATTAAGAAGAGGTGGCAAGAATACATGGAAGAACTGTACAAAAAAGATCTTCACAACCCAGATAATCATGATGGTGTGATCACTAATCTAGAGCCAGACGTCCTGGAATGTGAAGTCAAGTGGGCCTTAGAAAGCATCACTACAAACAAAGCTAGTGGAGGTGATGGAATTCCAGTTGAGCTGTTTCAAATCCTGAAAGATGATGCTATGAAAGTGCTGCACTCAATATGCCAACAAATTTGGAAAACTTGGCAGTGGCCACAGGACTGGAAAAGGTCAGTTTTCATTCCAATTCCAAAGAAAGGCAATGCCAAAGAATGCTCCAACTACCGCACAATTGCACTCATCTCACATGCTAGTAAAGTAATGCTCAAAATTCTCCAAGCCAGGCTTCAGCAATACGTGAACGGTGAACATCCTGATGTTCAAGCTGGTTTTAGAAAAGGCAGAGGAACCAGAGATCAAATTGCCAATATCCGCTGGATCATGGAAAGAGCAAGAGTTCCAGAAAAACATCTATTTCTGCTTTATTGACTATGCCAAAGCCTTTGACTGTGTGGATCACAATAAACTGGAAAATTCTGAAAGAAATGGGAATACCAGACCACCTGACCTGCCTCTTGAGAAATCTGTATGCAGGTCAGGAAGCAACAGTTAGAACTGGACATGGAACAACAGACTGGTTCCAAATAGGAAAAGGAGTACGTCAAGGCTGTATATTGTCACCCTGCTTATTTAACTTATATGCAGAGTACATCATGAGAAACGCTGGCCTGGATCAAACACAAGCTAGAATCAAGACTGCCGGGAGAAATATCAATCACCTCAGATATGCAGCTGAGACCACCCTTATGGCAGAAAGTGAAGAGGAGCTAAAAAGCCTCTTGATGAAAGTGAAAGAGGAGAGTGAAAACGTTGGCTTAAAGCTCAACATTCAGAAAACGAAGATCATGGCATCCAGTCCCATCACTTCATGGGAAATAGATGGGGAAACAGTGGAAACAGTGTCAGACTTTATTTTTGGGGGGCTCCAAAATCACTGCAGATGGTGACTGCAGCCATGAAATTAAAAGACACTTACTCCTTGGAAGAAAAGTTATGACCAACCTAGATAGCATATTCAAAAGCAGAGACATTACTTTGCCGACTAAGGTCCGTCTAGTCAAGGCTATGTTTTTTCCTGTGGTCATGTATGGATGTGAGAGTTGGACTGTGAAGAAGGCTGAGCACTGAAGAATTGATGCTTTTGAACTGTGGTGTTGGAGAAGACTCTTGAGGGTCCCTTGGACTGCAAGGAGATCCAACCAGTCCATTCTGAAGGAGATCAGGCCTGGGATTTCTTTGGAAGGAATGATGCTAAAGCTGAAGCTCCAGTACTTTGGGCACCTCATGCAAAGAGTTGACTCATTGGAAAAGACTTTGATGCTGGGAGGGATTGGAGGCAGGAGGAGAAGGGGATGACTGAGGATGAGATGGCTGAATGGCATCACTGACTCGATGGACATGAGTCTGAGTGAACTCCGGGAGATTCTGATGGACAGGGAGACCTGGCGTGCTGCGATTCGTGGGGTCGCAAAGAGTTGGACATGACTGAGCAACTGAACTGAACCGGGGAACTAGAGAACCCATAAGCCTCACTGCACAGCCAAAAATCGTGTATTATTTGATACTTTTAAGTAAACTTACAGAGTTGTGCAACGGCTACCACAACCCAGTTTTAGAATGTTTCCCTTGCCCGGAAGGCTCCCTCATGCCCACAAGCTGTCACTCCCTGTTCCCACCCCTGGCCCCGGGCAGTCATCTTCTGGCTTTCTGTCTCTTGATTTGCCTTTTCTTCCCTGCTTTGTAGATCTGGCTTGAGGGCCTCTTCCAGGAGGCCTTCTTGGAGTCTTCCAATTAGAATTGGCTTCTGAAGGAGCCAGTGTTCTCTCCCTGGGAGTTGGCAAGCTCTTGGAAGGAGCCTCAGGTCTCACTGGCCCCCTGTCTGTCACCTAGCATAGCACCAGGCACCTGGGAGGCCCAGAGCACGTTGACTGGCCTAAATGAAGTTGCCTCCCTTAAGTTTCTTGTGTGAACTCCTGAGTATCCAGCAAGGAATTGGAATTTAAAGTACAGGGTGGCCTTCCTTGGTTTGTCCAGTGGTTACGAATCTGCCCTCCAATGCAGAGGACACTGGTTTGACCCCTGGTCTGGGAAGATCGCCCCTGTGCCGGGCCACTAAGGCCACAAGCCACAACTACTGAGCCAGCATGCTGCAATTGCTGAAGCTCGTGTGCCCTGGAGCCTGCGCTGTGCTGCAAGAGAAGCCATTGCAATGAGAAGCCTAAGCACTGGAACTAGAGAGTAGCCTCCACTCTCCACAACTACAGAAAGGCCACCTTCCCACGCTGTGCACAGCAATGAAGACCCAGTGCAGCCAATAAGAAGTAAATAAATATAAATATTAAAAAAAAAACCACAGTATGTGTCATTGTGGTGTGAGGCCCTGCTGCACTGGATTAGTTCAGCAGGTACGTGTGAGGCAAGTGGGATCAAACCCATTTTTTGAAATGAAAATGTGGAGGGAGAATGCCCAAATCAGAAAATAGAGGAACCAAGAATTACTTTCTTTTCCACGCATATTTGCTCGTTAGGGGCTGCCCTGCAGTTTTTCCTGCCATCGCCTCTCAAGCAATGTAAACTCCTTCATATCTGGTTCACAGCTGACCATGTAGGAGTGACTCAGTGTAAGTGTGAGACAGGCAGAGAGGTCTCTTGGTCTGTAGATGGAGGAAGACCCTGGGGGAGGGAGGGAATATTGCATTTTCACGCCTTGTGCGTTTCAGAAGTTTCTTCTTGCATCATTTTTGTTCTCTGAGGAAAGGAGCAGAAGAAGGAAACTTCATTTTACAAGTGTGCAGCCTGAGACACGGAAAATGTGCACCCAGTGTGTATGGGTCCACGTGGGCCTGGTGTGTAGACCCCCAGGTCACAAGTGGTCTCTCTCCCCCACTGATGCAGAGAACTTTCACAGTGCACAGTGGCGGTGTCTTGTTTCTTCTTGAGAGATCAGGGTTGTTGCAGGAATATACCAGGGGAAAGACCAGGGGTGAGGTCAGGTGGTGGGGTCGGGATGGGGTCAGGTGGAAAGACCAGGGATGGGGTCAGGTGGATGGGGGTTCCGGTTTGTCTCTGCTCTGTGGTTTATTGGCCAAGTGAGGCTTTCTGAGCCTGAACTTACTCAGGAACAAGAAGGGGTTCTGGGCCTCCCATCAGACAATCTCATGAAGCCTGGATATAGAAGACCTGTTGCGTTGGGCTGGTCACCTGTCTGCAGAAATGGAGGAGGCTGCAGTTCTTCCTTGACACTGAGGATTTCTTTCCAAATTTGGTTTCATTAGGCACGTTTTGATCCAGACTGCGGTCACCAGGCACGTGATGTGAGAGCCTGTGAATGTGTGTGGAAGGGAGCTGGGTGCGCGGGCTGGGAGGGGTGTCATGATTTGCTGTTTGGGGAGCTGCCACGTTGGATTGTCCCAGCTTGCATCTTCTGTAGAGTCTCTCAGGGTCCCTGATGCAGCCACAGTGACCCTGAACTTGAAGGGCTGTGGGTTCTTCTGCAGCCATTAGGAGACACAACCCGCCCTCCCAATTCTTTTCCCCCTGGGGTGCTTGGAAGGCATTTATTAGTTTGGACAGGTGGGTGCCGATGGGCTGAAGGGGACTGCTGGCAATGTGGGCAGGAGTGTGGTTCCAAGCAGCCATGGGTATGGATCACAGTGCCGTTTTCCCTCCATCAGCAAAATGCTCAGGTCTCTGCTTCCTTCCTGTGCTTTAACAGGACTTTTCCAGAAAACAGAATTGACGGCAGCTCCCCACCCTTCCCTGTCACTCCCATTCTCTCTCTCCTCTCTGCTCTGTAATCTACTTTTGGAGGAAGTGAGAACCTCTCCAAATCAATTGCCTGGGTTTCTAGAGAATTGAGAACCTCTCCGAATCAATTGCCTGGGTTTCTAGATGATTGTGACAACGTCGTGCAATTTTCTGTATTTACCGGTGTGGGTGAGTCATAGGGGTGCGGGGGGCAGTGTCCCCCGAGGGGAAGGGGGACAGGACTGGCGGTAGGCTCGCCCTCTCTGTCCCTCCTAGCCCTCCCCAGAGCGTGGGGTGGTGGCAGGAGCCAGGCTTTATTAAAGGTCCTTCAGTGACCGGGGTTAGTGCCACCGCTGGTGACAGCCTGGCACAGCGTCCAGGGGTGGGGGGCAGGACATAGTGGCTGCTCCGGCTCATTTGGGGGTCTTTCTTCCTCCCAGTAAGTAAAGGCACAGGCAGGCCTGGGACAGATGCTGAGGCCCCCGCTCTCTTGCTGGCCAAAACTTAGGCTTTCTTTTTCTCTGGGGATTGCATTTTCCTCTTCTTTCTCTCTAAAGACAGGATAAAGGATTGCGGCTTTTTATTAGCATATGTTCTCGGCAATTCGCTATTACCTGACCTAAAAACAATATGGCCTGGCTGATCGTTCTCAGAGCTAGCTGTAAAGTGAAAACTTAGGCATTTGGGAATTATTTCAGTATTGTTGGTGGGAGTAGGGGAGGGGAAAGTGTAGCACAGGTAAGGGATTCCAGGTTTTCTGGACCGAGGACACTCAAGCAGGGTCAAGGTCTCACTGTGCTCCCCCCACTCATAGCTCCTTCCTCCATGTGTTGCCTGGGCCAGTTGTTGGCTCTCTAGTTAACCACCTCATCCTTATCCTCATCATCATCACTAGCATCACTCTAACCATCATCATTACTCATTCTCAGCATTGCATCCCAGCTTTTGGCTGCTGCATCCCCTGGCCTGTTTCTGCTATCTTAGCTGTTCTTTGGGGGATGCCCCCTCCTATTAGGGGGTTAATGAAGAGAGTTACGACAGGATGGTAGGCACAGAGCCCCTGAATGGGTGGATGATGGAATGTCACTCTGAAAGTGGCCTCGGAGGATAACTAATCGGGACGATGCTTAGAAAGATCTCATCTGTGATGATTAATTTTATGTGTCAGATTAAATTTTATTTTTAAATTTTATGTGACAAGGCTAAGAGATGCCCAGGTAGCTGGTAAAACATTATGTATGGGTATGTCTGTGAGGGTGTCTCTGAAAGAAATTAGCGTTTGATTCAGTAGATGGAGTAAAGAAGATGGTCCTCAGCAATGTGGGGAGGCGTCAGCTAACCCACTGAAGGCCTGAGTAGAACAGAAAGACGGAGGAAGGAAGAATTGGCTCTTTCTCTCGAGCTATCATGTCTATCTTCTCCTGTCCTTGGACTTCAGTGTTCCTGGTTCTTGGGCCTTTGAACTTGAACTGCTGACTTTCTTGATTCTCTGGCTTGTACATGGCAGAGTCTAGGACTTCTTGGCCTCAAACCGTGTAAGCCAATTTCTATAATGAATCAATCTATACATGTTTAGAGAGTAGTCTCCCCTCATCATTGACTTCCCTGGTGACTCAGACGGTAAAGCGTCTGCCTACAGTGCGGGAGACCTGGGTTCGATCCCTGTTGGGAAGATTCCCTGGAGAAGGAGATGGCAACCCACCGCAGTACTCTTGCCTGGAAAATTCCGTGGATGGAGGAGCCTAGTAGGCTTCAGCCCATGGGGTCGCTAAGAGTCGGACACGACTGAGTGACGTTACTTTGTTTCTCCCCTCATCTGTGGTTTCACTTTCCACGGTTTCAATTACCCATGCTCAACTGTGGCCCAAAAATGTTAAATGGAAAATTCTAGAAAGGCACAATTCCCCAGTTTTGCATTTTGTGGTATTCTAAGTGGCATAAGGAAATCTCACGCTGTCCCACTCTGTCCCCCTGGGATTCCCTGGCTCAGTGATCCAGGACCACCCACGGCAGATGACCCTCCTCCTGACACATCATCAGGTCAGTAGGAGCCTAACGTAACATCTCAGTGTCTATGTCATTCGGTCACTTTATCTCGTGTAGGCATTTTATCATCGCATGTCATCACAGGAAGGATGAGTACAGTATAAGACAATATTTTGACAGAGAGAGAAAGAGAGATTGTATTCACATAACTTTTATTCCAGTGAATTGTTATAATTGTTATATTTTATTATTAGTTATTGTTGTTTATCTCTTACTGTGTCTAATTTATAAATTAAACTATCATAGGGGTATTTGTATAGGAAAAAAATATAGCATATATAAGGTTCAGTACTGACTGCAGTTTTAGGCATCCACTGGGGGTCTTGGAATGTATCCCTCTCTGATAAGGGGGACTAGTGTATGTGTGTGCGTGCACAAGATATAAGATGTATGCTTATCTGTCTAACTGGAGGGCCCTGGCTGATTCACCCCTCATTCTTTTAGGCCCAGTGGGGAGCCAATGTCACCCTTGCCCCTCCTGGGAGGACAGCTCAGGCTCCCACGTGTGTTCTCCAGGTCCTTTGTTGATGAGCATCTCCAGGGCCTGACCTCGAAGACTGAGTACCGAGCTGTCTGCCTCTCCCCGGGCAGTGGGCCTCTTTGCAAGGCGGGACCTGTGGGTTTCTTCTCCGTGGCACCCCCATTCCTGGCACTGAACCTGGGACACAGTGGATGTCCAGATGTGTGGCTGAACCATCATCCTCTTCTCTCAACTGTAGGGTTGTGGGTGAATTGAATTATTTAAAACTTAGCACTTTGGCTAAGGGGCCTGCTTGGCAGGCCTGAATGTGTGATTGGTGCACTAATGCTGCTTTCTGTGCGGTCGCTGGTGGTGTGTTTTACACTTTCATGAAAACTACAGGACAGAGGTCTGAAAGGCGTTGAGGCTTCGTGGGCTGGTGGAGAGAACCACCCCCCCCCCCCCGCCCATCCTGTTATTGTCTGGCTTTCACTTGGTGTGAGAGGTTTTTCCTCTCCAGATCTCAGTTTCCTCATTTGTCAAAGCAGCTCGGGGCTAGATAGCCTCTAAATTCTCTGCCCACTCTACAAACCAGGAAAAAAATGCTTAAAAATGTAAACAAGAGGGACTTCCCTGACAGTCAAGTGGTTAAGACTCTGCACTTCCACTGCAGGGGATATTGTTTGATCTCTGATCAGGTAACTAATCCCACATGTCTCAGGACATACGCCCAACTAGAGAGGCCCACACACTACAAGGAAGAGTCAGCCCCCTCCACACAAACAAACAAAAACCTCTTAGGAAACAGATGCAATTGCTGTGTGAGGAGCTGGCATTACCATTCAGAGAGACTGAGAATACTGAAGAACACATTTGTGGAGCACAAACTAGAAGGAAGGGGTGGGGCAGAAGGTATTGGGGTTAGGGAGCGGACTTGTATTTCATCCATCCATCCAACCATCCATCCATCCAACCATCCATCCATCCATTCAAGGCCTTTTTATAACTTCCTGTGCCCGGGATGGTGCCATGTCTTAAGGAAACTGAGATTAAGAAGACAAGGACTCCTGGTACCAAGGAGGAGCCTGATTTCAGTGGGGTATTTGCTGTGGGAGCACGGAAGAAAGTTGGTGACTGAGCTGAGATCTTAGGGTCTAGATCTGCACCTTTCTTGGAAACTGTTTACAGTTCCTTTAAGAGGACACGCTGGCAAGAAAAGCCAGTTAGAGTATGTAGATGTTGCCCTCCTGGGTGTAATGGGGCACTTCTATTTTTTTCTGGGAGGTCATGCCACTCACGATCAAAGAAACTGGTGAACTGAGCTTCATATTTTGACTAACTGTGAACCAGAGAGAAGTCAGAAGTAGGGAGTATTGTAGAAGACAAGTGACTGTATTATTTTCAGATGAGAGTGTATGTACTGATGTAAATTCTTGACTGGCTTTCACCTCAGATTTGTCTTTTTAATGAGTTACAGAGAATTCTTTGAAATGAGCACATTTCTGATAGTAAGCTAGTAGGTGTTTGCTAAAGGGGTTGAAAACAAGCAATTTAAATGTGTCGTCTAAATACAGGGCTGGAAAGCAAGATGTAGAACTGTGCAGACAACTTCATTCCCATTATGTTTAGGAGGGAAAAAAGATCAGAGAAAATAGAAGGGAAGGAAATATGCTGAACTGTTAACAGCAGGTGAATCTGGCAGGATTGTGTGTGCGTGTGTGCCCAGTCGCTCAGTCATGTCCAGCGTTTTGTGACCCCATGGACTGTAGCCTGCCAGGTTTTTCTGTCCATTGGACTTCCCAGGCAAGAATACTGGAGGCCATTTCCTCCTCCAGGGGCTCTTCCCGACCCAGGGATCGAACCTGTGTCCCCTGCATTGGCAGGCAGGTTCTTTACCACTGAGCCACCTGAGAACCTCCATGGGATCATGAGTTTCTCTTTTCTTTTGTTTTTTTGTGTTGCTCTACATTCTAAAATTTCACCCATGGGCCTATATTTGTTTTGCAATTGGGAGAAAAAAAAAAAAGGTTTTAAAAAGGAGCCTCAAGAAGGCATTCCTCTGATAATCTTGTTTATCCTCTTAATTTACTTAGCAAAGTTTCTTTTTATAGTCAGACTGGCTGGAACCCATAAATTCCATACTTGTGATGATTTGAATTAATGGAAATTTATCATAGTACATTATTAGAATTTGTTAATCTCATCTAAATTCAATACTGAGTAACTCTATTAACTTGGATATAAAAAAATGATTCCAAGTCTCCAAAGGAATTCACCATTTCAACATGGCAGGGGTAGAGTTTGTATATGATCTAGCAGGTGCTGCTTGAATCTGGGCATTCACTTTGTGTCTTGGCCTGGACGGAGGCTTTGAGCATCCTGCTGTGTTGACGCTGGGTGTTTTAATGAGGTGGTTTGATGTCCTCAGACCTACCTGTCCCTGCTTTTCCTTCTCTGTTCTCATCACCAAGTGCTCATGCAATGGCCTTCTTCCAGGAATAATCTCCTTTACTATTTGTCTCTCAGGCTGATGTTTTTCAGCTCCTGTTTTTGAAAATAACTCTTCTGGTACCCCATCCGGGCTCTTCCTTCCTGACTCCCCCCAAATGGAACTGCTGGTCTTCAGCTGTGAATTGAAGGACTCCCAGGAATGGTCCTGCCCCATGCCCCCTGCCTTTGCTGCTCCAGCCTTGGATTTGGATTGATGTTGGGTTGACTTGACTTGACCTTGGGCTCTCATTGGATTGACTGTCTTTATTTATGGGCTGGTGAGCAGGGCCATCTTAGTACTTCTTAGGGCCATGCCTGACTTTCAGTGGCGTCCCTCCCAAAGGCTTCTTAGGCTGTTATTCCCATCATTTTTCAGGGGTTTAATCTGTCTGAGTCCAGGATATTGAGTCAGCAGTGGAAAGTTATGAAGGCGAAGCCAGCCATCAGAGAAATTGGCTAATATGAAAGATTAATTTCAGAGTGAATGAAGGAGAGGGATGCTTGGGGGCTGGGCTGTCTCTCTAGGCAAATAATATTGCTATAAAATGTGAGAAATCAGAGGCTGCCTCTGCTACTCGCTTAGTGCTGGCTTATGGTTTCTTGGATAATCTAGTGTCCATATTTATGATCTTGAGAAAAAATATAATTGTCAGCAAAATTACATGCACATCTGGTTAATTATTTCAGAATACTCGCCATGAGGAAATCATATTTTTAAAAAATTAGTCTGGCTCCTGTGTTCTGAAATTGTTATTTTTGAAAGCCAGTTGTCAAGTTATTGTGTCATTCCACAGGGCAGCAGGAAGGAAGCTCTCCTGTCACTGGAAACAGGTAGGTTACCATGGAGACCGGGTGTGTCCCACTAGTTTCCTGGGTATCTCATTTATCCTGGAGAAGGAATAAACCTCACTTTCTGTGATATTCCTGAAATTGTGTTTCTGAATTAAATTTTTATAAACAAAGGTCCGCTGTTTTATTGACTTACAAGGGGATTTCTGACATAATTTTGCCCTTCGTTCTGTTTGCTTAATTTGTAATGCTGTATAACCCTTCTTTTCCTATCGAAATGCTTAAAATGCACTGAAGGAACACCAATACCGAAACAGCAACTGGAAAAAAAATCTTTTAATAAAGCTAAGAATGCTCTCTTCTGTGTGAATGTGATTGCCCCGGACAGTTGAACAAATTAGTTTGATAATTCTGTGTCATAAGCCAAGCTGGGGGATACACTGATGAGCAAGATGGTGGTGGGCCTGCCCTTGTGCAGCTTATATTAAGGTTGTGACCCAAGGCAACTGGAAGCCAAGGGGGGCCCTGGTCTGAGCTGCCCTGGTTTATATTGTCAGCTGCTGCCAAACCAGGGGCCTTGAACCCTGCTCACTGTCCCACAGGGCGAGGGGGCTGGGCTTTGTTGGAGGGATGACGTAGCTGCTGACTTGTTTGAGCTGTTTTTATTCACGAGCATTTTCTAGAATGTGCAACAGTGCTTTATCAGTCTGCTTATCATAATTTTATACATGAAAAAATTCTATTCATGCCTATTCTTGGGTCTCTCTCCATCTAATAGTTTCTAAAGGCAATCGCTTGATGGTTAACTGTGTAGAAAGCTCCTTGTACCCCCTGGGTCTTGTCAAAAACCTGGCAGTTTCCTTCCTTGCTTCATCCCATTTGGCTTCAGCATCCTCTGATCTCACAAAAAAAGAGCACCCCACCCCCGTCCCAGCATCAGCAGCTGGAGGCCCATTGTGGGCGTCCCAACCTCTCTCTCCCACCCTGTGCTTCTTTGCAGTCACTCCCTCAGCAGAGGCACATTCTCTCTTATCCTTCCCTTCTGTGGGTTGGTAATGAGCACAGGCCTCCAGCAGCCCCACTGCTGGACAGCCGGTTTTGCACAAGCTCCTTAACTGGTTGGGACCTTGAATGGGATTGTCAGAGCCTGAAGAGGCTGCACCTGGTCATGGAACAGAGTTGGTGACTCTGTTGGGTGTCGGTGAGGTTGAGAAAGTGGCAGACTCCACCCTCTGTGTGTGCTGTGGTTTGAACAGAGATTTCGGTCTCATAGCCTCAGAGGATGCTGTGATCTGAACAGAGAAACAAGCCCCACATGCCTTGGGCTTAGGGACATCCTGCCTAGTTGAGCTCCAATTTGAAAGGAACTGGAGATGTCTCTTCCTGACCCTGCCTTGACTTCCTTCCCATCTAATGGATAGGGAACAGAGTCATTCTTTTCAAAGGAAAAAAAGCCACCTCTATCACTCTGTCTCAGTCCTGTTCTCCTCTCTCAGGCTCAAACACCACCCACCTTCACCTTCTTCATGCAGGTCCCCCTTGGGTCTGCCAGGTACTGCCCCGGAACATCTGTTGCCTCATTTATGAAATGGGAAGTATAGAACCTCCCTCTTAGGATTGTTGTAAAAATAGCCATTACATTTCTTATAAACTCCAAATTGCTGTATAAATGTAAGAACTGTCACCATCATCACCACCATCATCATCATTACCAACCTTTTTATTCACATCCTGCTGCCCCTGACACATGATTGTCTAAAAGAGCAGGGTCTTTCTGGCTCCCTCCGTGGAATTTGAATTCCCAGTCTTCTGTCCTTTTCCTTTCTCTCATCTGGGATTAACCTGTGGTTTTCATTTTCCACCTGCAAGATGTTAGTCCATAGAAGAGAGCTGGAGAATGTACTGTCCAAGCCTCACAATGGACGTGGAAATCTATATCTGCTCCTCCATCCTTCTGGAACATTGGATCTGCTCTGTCTTTGCTCCTGTCCCCAGGGGAGTGACTGGCTGTTTGTGTGCTGGGCAGCCTGGGAACTTACTGCTCAGATTTAAAATATTTATTGAAATATGGGCAGTCAGCTTGGCTCAGGTCAGATCACATATGAGCAAGCAGCTCCCCTTAAACCTGCTCCTGGATTACAGCCAGCTGTGTGGTCCACCTTTGTCCATGACAGAGGGGTGGGATGGGGACTTGGTAGAAAACTCTCAGGGACATTGTTCTTTATTCTTCTTTTTGAAAGGGACTTTCTTCATATCTGGCCTCCTTACTAAGGGAGCTGGTGCTGGGGTTTGGGGTTATGATTCTCGATTCTACCATTTGAGGAGAGGAACATTTGCTACCCACTTCCGCTTGCCCCTTGTACCCTCCCAGATTGCCTTCACAACTCCCAGCCTTGCTTAGGGGTTGCCTCCTCCAAGAAGTCCCCTGGGCCTGCTCAGGCATCTGCTCTTCCTGGGGCACTGCTGCTCTGGCTCACACAGCCGCACCGTATGCCAAGCTCTGGTCCTGGCCAGTCACCTCCTGGCCTGGGGCTCCTAAGGGCAGGAACCGTGTGCCGAGCAGTCTCCCTTGAAGCACAGACTGGGCTGGGGAGAGTCCCTAGGCTGGGAAAGGTGCTCTCTCACGAGCCGACCCTCATTCATTCATTCATTCATTCACACAGCTCCCAATGTGTGCCGGACTCTGCACTAGAGACTATCCAGTGGAAATCCTGTACTCTCAGGGTTTATGTTTCGAGCTGGACACAAGAAGCAGTAAACTAAAATTTACTTTATATGTAAACTATATGTAAACTTTCAATATGTAGCATAATACTATAATACTGTAGTACATGGTATAATATGCATGCTAGGTTGCTTCAGTCATGTCCAACTCTCTGCAACCCTATGGACTGTAGCCCACCAGGCTCCTCTGTCCATGGGATTCTCCAGGCAAGAATTCTGGAGTGGGTTGACATTTCCTCCTCCAGGGGATTTTCCCAGGGATCGAACCCGCGTCTCTTATGTCTCTTGCATTGGCAGGTGGGTTCTTTACCACTAGCACCACCTGGTAAGCGCAGAGTATAATATAGTATAATAAAATATGGTGATTTAGTATAATATAGTGATAATAGAAGATGTGGGGGGGGAACAAAGGGGGAATTCCTTGGCGGTCCAGTGGTTAGGACTCTGGGCATTTAGTGCTGGGGACCCAGGTTCGATCCCAAGGGGAACTAACATCCCAAGGCATATGGTACAGCCAAAAAGAAGAAAAAGAAGGAGGTGTGGAGTGAAGGGCCAGAGGTATTGGATGAGGGATGGTGAGAAATGAAATTTTAAGTAGAGTGATCAGAGAAAGCCTAATGAGAAGGTGACATTTGAGCAAAAACTGGAAAAAATGAGGGAGCTGGTCATGTGGAAGCTGAGCAGGGTGGCAGGCACAGCGAATAGCAAATATGAGGGCCCCTGTGCTCAGAGACTGGACAGCGAAAGGAACCACCTTCCAGCCAGGAGAACCCAGGGAGTTTTGGCCAGTGAGATGAGTTCAAGGCCATTGGCTTGCGCTCCTATCCCTGCTCCCTTCCTGAATAAACAGCCAGAGTCCCAAGACAGGAAGCTTTTGGCCCATTCATCTTCCTGCCTGGAAAGCAGACGTAATTTGTGGAAATAGGGCAGCCATCCTGTGATCATGAGGCTGAAATCCATGTGCTACGGATGGTGGAGCAGAAAAAGACTCTTGGTCCTTGATGGCATTCTTGAACTGCTGCCCACACCCTGGACACAAAGAAAAGCCTTCCTTGTTTAAGCCATAGTTTGTTGGGTTTTAGGTTGTTTTCATGGGATGTCCAAAACAGAATCTACTATTCCCAAGCCCCCAGATAGACCACTGCTGCTCAGATATGTGGGGGTGGAGGGGGGAAGGGCTGGAAGACGTTTTAGCCCCTTCTCAGCTTCCCTTTCCCTCCATCCTTTCAAGCTGGTCTCTAAGTTAGTCATCAAGATGCCCCAGGTGCATCCCAGTCTCTCCAGCTTCATCGTCTGCACTGCACTCACCACCTGCATGCGTGATGGTCAGTTTCTGGTGGCTCTCCTGACCCAGCCTCTCCCCACACCCCACCAGACCCACCCACCCCCCAGCTCCAGCCCAGCACGAGCCTTCTCTGTGCTGCTCCATGCTCTCAAATCCTTGCTTGCAAAGTCCAAATGCTAAGCATGGCCTGAGAAGCCTTCCTTGTGACCCTCGACCCTGCCTGCCCTCTTGACCAACCCTTCATCCAGTACGTGAGGTCTTGAACTCCATTGACTGGCAGGTGCTTGTCACCATTCACTCCTCTGGGCCTTTGCACCTGCCGTTCCCTCTGCTGGGAATCTCTGACCTCCTCCTCCCCCAAGAGGCACCCACACATCCTTCAAGAATCGAGCAGGGCTTTTCATGTCAGTTGATCCCTTTCCCTGTGCACCTGACTCTTTTGTCTGTGTCAGAACATCTCTGGGGGAGGTGGGGGGGAACCTCAGTTTTAAAAAAAAACCGCATCTTTCTTCCCAGTAGACAGAATTCCCCAGAGAACAGAGATCAAACATACGTGGTCTAGAGAGTCTGGGCTTTCCTGGTTGGCTCAGATGGTAATGAGCCACCAGGAGATGCGATAGACCTGGGTTTGATCCCTGGGTTGGGAAGATCCCCTGGAGGAGGGCATGGCAACCCACTCCAGTACTCTTGCCTGGAGAATCCCCATGGACCGAGGAGCCTGGAGGGCTAGAGGCCATGGGGTTGAAAAGAGTCGTACACGACTAAGCACGCTAGAGAGTCTGGTCTGTGTTGGGCTTTGCATCGGGCCTGTAAGCAGCCCTTCTGGTAGATGGATGTGCAGCTGGACTTGTTGCAGGTGGTGGGCGCCTGAGGCAGTTTCAGGTGTTAGCCCCCAGGTGAGGTCCCTACTCTCCCACCTGTGTCTGTATCTTTAGGCCCAGCAGCGCCTGTGGGGCAGCAGCCTCAGCTCACTTATATAATAATGAAAATAGTATTACTAAAAGCTCAAGTACCTGGCACCGAGCTGAGTGCTATACACACTTCATCTCAGTAATGAGAGTTGATCTTCACTTCCCAGATAGCTCAAGCAGTAAAGATTCCACCTGCAATACAGAAGATGCGGGTTTGATCCCTGGGTCAGGAAGATCCAGGAGGAAATGGCAACCCACTCCAGTATTCTTGTCTGGAAAATCCCATGGATAGAGGAGCCTGGTGGGCTATAGTCCATGGGGTCGCAAGGAGTCAGACACCACTGAGCTACTGAACACGTACACACTCATTCAACAAATGGTTATCTCAGGCCTACTGTGCCAGGGACTCTACTAGGCACGAGGGGTACATCAATGGGGAAAAAAAAGAGATTCTTTCCCATGGAACTCACATACACTTCTGTTGTTGCTGCTTCCCACACCTTGCACTAATGCACCAAAAACATTCCAATCATTAATTTTTAAATGTGATGCAGAAACAGTTTGGATTTCAGTTGATGGATTTCAAGATGCAGAAGGTCCTGCTGTCCTCTCAGAAAAAAAGAGGAAAATTAAGCAAAAAGGTGCTTCTAGCAAATCAGTGCAATATTTTTCCAAACACAAAAGTTTTAAATTATTTGCTTTCATCTTGCTGTTTAAAGGGTCCCACTATTCAGAACTCACTCACCCCGTTGTTATTAAGGGCGGAAACCAAGATGTTTAGTTATGTAAAAGCCAATTAAAATAAATTAAATGCAAATGCCATTTCATTGTACAATGTTAATTTTGAGAGTTGGATCAATCACAGGTTGTGGAAATGCCAAAGTTGTTAAGACTTTGGTTGCCACGACAACAGCACTCTGGCTCCAGTGGTCTGGTATTCAGGTCCCGGCTCCCAGAGAGGCAGGGAAGGGTGGAGAAACGTTTCCTGTTCCTTCCTCACCTGTCTAACTGACCTTTGGTGAAAATAGGATTCTTTATCATCATGGTGAATAAATGCCTGGGTCTTGTTTGTTCTGTGTGTGTGTGTGTGTGTGTGTGTGTGTGTGTGTGTGGAGGGTGGGGAGTTGTTGGGTTGAACTCAGTGCTTTTAACCCGTTGGCTGCCATAATCACATTTCTCAGGGAGTTTTCTCTGGGGCCACCTCTGTTTTACAGATGAGGACATGGGGATTCAGAAGCAGGCTTGTCCAAGTTCTCTGGCTCCAGGAGGCCAGATCAGGAAGGATGTGAGCTCTGGGGTGCTGGGCCAGGATGGGCTGTTTCTGTGGGGCCTCTGGGAACCCAGGGTTCTTGACCTTTCCCTGCACCTGTTTCTGAACTGGACTGCTCAGAGTGGGTCCCAGTGAGCCTCCGTCACCAGCATCAGGCTGACCAGGCCTCAGTCACCAGCGCTGGGCCCAGAGCTGCCATGGTGTTTCTTTTGGTGTGTCCTGCAGAGAAGCTTTGTGAAGTCAAGTGGGCCTTAAGAAGCACTGCTGTTAATAAAGCTAGTGGATGCGATGAAATTCCAGCAGAACTATTCAGATCCCTAAAGGAGGATGCCATCAAGGTTTTGCATTCATGTCAGCAAATCTGGAAGACCCGGCAGTGGCCACAGGATTGGAAAAGGTCAATCCTCAACCCAGTTCCCAAGAAAGGTAGTACCAAAGAATGTCTTAACCATCGGATAATTGCACTCATCTCCCATGCTAGTAAGGTCATGCTGAAAATCTTCCATAGTAGGCTTCAGCATTATGTGACCTAAGAACTTCCAGATGTCCAAGCTGGATTTAGAAAAGGAAGAGGAACTAGAGATCAAATTGCCAACTTTCGCTGGAGAGAAGGGAAGCTTCCTCACCATGCATGGTTTTAGGAAGTCATGAGTCGGAACTGCAAGTGTGTGTTAAGCATCAACTCTTCTGGCTGGAGGAGGCCCAGGATGGGCTGCTCAAGTGCCAGCCGCCTGACTCACTGTCCCTGCCCTGCAGTCCCACTCTCCCAGCTAAATCGGGGCTGCGATCTGGGTCCTTGTTGAATGAGATCGCCTTGGGCTTTTTCCCCCTTTTTGGGGTGCGGTTCCTGGGAAATGAAGCAGTTGGGGATTTTTAAAACTCTGTGCAAGAGGAAGGTTGTTGCACTAACGTCTAACCTGCTGTAGAGCCCCCTGAAAGTGAGGTGAGGCCCAGGAGAACACAAAGGGGTAAAGTTGGATGTTTGCCATGGGCCTGTGGTGGCAGGACTCCGCCTCAGTGCCTGTACTTGCTGGGGGCTCCCCCAAATACGTCCTGGACGGAAAAAGCATACAGCAGGGGCAGCAGACAGCCTCCCTCCCAGGCCTGCTTGGGGGTGTACAGGTGAATTTCTTGAGCCGTGTGTTCTTGAGGTTGCTTCTCACAGTGAGTGCAGAGGGCGTCTCCTTGCCTCACGGGCTGCTGGCCACTGGGACTGAGCAAATGCTGCCTGGTCACCCCAGCACATCACGGGGCATGTAGGAGGTTGGTTTCAGTGTGTGTTGAAAGAGGCTGGCATGTGTTCCCTGTCCTCCTCAGGCTCTTAAAGCAGACGGTCGGAACCCTGTGGTGGGTACTGCTTTCAGAGCTCTGATGACCACTCTTTGGGTATGAGGCTCAGATTGTAAAGAGTCTGCCTGCAACGCAGGAGACCTGGGTTCAATCCCTGGGTCGGGAAGATCCCCTGGAGAAGGAAATGGCCACCTACTCCCATATTCTTGCCTGGAGAATTCCATGGACAGAGGAGCCTAGTGGACTACAATCCATGGGGTTACAAAGAATAGGACATGACTGAGTGACAAACACACTTTCCTCTTTGGATATGGGGGGTGAAGGTCAGGTGGTGTTGGCAGGACTCTTGGGCAGAGAGTGAGTGGCCTGGTGGGTGCGGGCCTGCCTGCCTTCTGCCTCTGTACCCTGAGCCACCCTGTCTGTACCTGCTGCTGTCAGGGTGCAAATCAGAGGGGAGAGAGTGAGAGAGGCAGGCTGCTGCCTGTGGAGGCCTCCGTGAGGGCCTCACTTTCCTTCTCAGCAGCAGCACTTATGACATGTGTGGTTTCTTTCTTTGGGGAGACTTGGGGTGGTCTCTCTTGATACCTTCTGTCTTTCGTAGAGCACTTGCCTCCCTTCCCCTCTCCCCATGCACTTTGAAGCTGACCTGGCTTTCTGACAGATGTTCTGGGCTTCTAGCCAGGGCCACTGGATACTGTGGCCTCTCACAGGTCCACCCTGAGCTCCAGCCGGTTTGGACCATCACCATCCCCCAAATGTATCCCTTTCTCAGTTCAGTTCAGTTCAGTCACTCAGTCGTGTCTGACTCTTTATGACCCCAATGGACTGCAGCACACCAGGCTTCCCTGTCCGTTGCCAACTCCCGGAGTGTCCATTGAGTCAGTGATGCCATCCAACCATTAAATCCTCTGTTGTCCCCTTCTCCTCCCACCTTCAATCTTTCCCAGCATCAGGGTCTTTTCCAATGAGTCAGTTCTTTGCATCAGGTGGCCAAAGTATTGGAGTTTCAGCTTTAGCATCAGTCCTTCCAATGAACACTCAGGACTGATCTCCTTTAAGATGGACTGGTTGGATCTCCTTGCAGTCCAAGGGACTCTCAAGAGTCTTCTCCAACACCACAGTTCAAAATCATCAGTTCTTCAGCACTTAGCTTTCTTTATAGTCCATCTCTCACATCCATATATGACTACTGGAGAAACCATAGCTTTGACTAGATGGACCTTCTGGCCTCCAGCTATTTGTCCTTTGGCTCAGCAGCAAGAGTTGGCTCCTTTGGGACGCCCTGCTTCCCCAAGCTGGAGCCAACTCTCTGTCTGGGTGTCCGGAGCACATGCAGCTGACCCTGGCTCTGATGTGGAGCACACGTCCCTGGTGGCTCAGATGGTAAAGTCTGCCTGCAATGCAGGAGACCCAGGTTCCATCCCTGGGTCAGGAATATTCCCTGGAGAAGGAAATGACAACCCACTCCAGTATTCTTGCCTGGAAAATCCCATGGATGGAGGAACCTGGTGGGCTACAGTCCATAGGGTTGGAGAGAGTCAGACACAACTGAATGACTTCATTATTACTCTCACTTTACACGTCTTAGAGGGAGAGAGGGCAAGAACTTCACCATGGCAGTGTCCTCCAAGATGAGCCTGTATGGGACATGGGCCAGGGCCCTTCTTCCCTGTGGCCCAAGACCCTGTGCAGCTGTGACAGGGCTCCTGTCATCCATGTCCACTTGCAATCCAGCTTCACCTTCCCCCCTGACCCCTAGGATTGGCAGTCACAGCCAAGAGTTAGAGAAGTACTTAGTATTCTTCTACGTCATGTGAGATGCAATTTCCAAATGGGTGTTTTGTGCACAGCAGTTGCTACCCCCAAATGTGTAAGGCAGCTCACCAGGAGGCTTTTAGGGGAGAGATGCAGGGTTGGGGGTGCTGGGTCAGTTGCTTCTCTCCACGTGAGTGATGGCTGGTGGTGGGTGAGTTGCTGGCTCTCTTGGTTTCTTGGCCCTGTGAGCCCTGGGGCAGGTCCGTTCACTGCTCTGAGCCTCCATAAATGATCCTGACCCCAGAGGGCTGTCAGGAGGATTATACCAGTGAGGGTATCTGAACATGGTATTATATTCACGTGAGTTATCTTGGTAACACTGGGGCTCAAGGTTTTTTTTTTTTTCTGATTTATTTTTGTTTTAAAACTGGAGAGGAACCAATTTACCAGAGTCATCTGTGGGTGTAAGTGGTCTCACCTTCAGCCAGGACTTAATTTTGGCCTGGAGCTCTGTCTTATTCCAGGAGAGAATGGTGCTATTCAGAGCCGAACCGTTCGGGACTTGGTTCTCTGGGTGGCATTCTCTGCAGATGGCATTAGCGCTAATGACTTACTATATATGTATTCACAAGTGGGTGATTTATGGTTATACACCAGACCCGTAACTTTTCATTTCCTGACTGATGTAGCACAAGCTTCATCTGTAATAGGCCTGGTGGATTTCATAAGTGTAAAAAGACTCCAGTTGAGGCCTTTTCTGTCCTCTGCTCTTGTGGTATGAGGCCACCTGGCCTGCTGGGATGGGTGGGACAGACAAGGGGCGCCCACACTTGGCTCCACGCTTGGTCTCCTTTGTCTCCTGGGCACCCTCTGCAGTAGGTGGGTGCTGGGGAGGATCCCATTTCACAGAGGACGGTACTGAGAGGCCCAGGGAGGTTACCTAACTTCTCCGAGGGGTCACAGCGCTGCGTGGGAACTTGGGTGAGTCTGACGGTAGCCTGCAACAGGGCCTGGTGTGGAGAAGGGTCTTGGTAACCCTCCTCCTCCATCTGGGTGACTCCCGCACCTGGCTTTTCTCGCCCAGACTTTCTGGCCTGTGGGGGAATTGCTAGGGAAGATTATTGTTTCAGTATTTTGGCCACACTACACACAGTGTGTTCACCCAGCAGGGATCAAACCCGCTGCCCCCGACCCAACCCTACGTTGGAAGCACAGCGTCTTTAACCTTTACTGGACCTCAGGGAAGATTACTCTACAGTTGGACCATAAAGAAAGCTGAGTGCTGAAGAACTGATGCTTTTGAACTGTGGTGTTGGAGAAGACTCTTGAGAGTCCCTTGGACTGCAAGGAGATCCAACCAGTCCATCCTAAAGGAGATCCATCCTGAGTATTCATTGGAAGAACTGATGCTGAAGCTGAAACTCCAATACTTTGGCCACCTGATGCAAAGAACTGACTCATTTGAAAAGACCCTGATGCTGGGAAAGATTGAAGGTGGGAGGAGAAGGGGACAACAGAGGATGAGATGGTTGGATGGCATCACTGACTCAATGGACATGACTTTGAGCAAACTCTGGAAGTTGGTGATGGACAGGGAAGCCTGGTGTGCTGCAGTCCATAGGGTCACAAAGAGTCAGACACGACTGAGCAACTGAACTGAACTGAACTGAGGCAGGATGGGGGTGGGCAGGTGGCAGGGTGGGGGTGGGGCTCGTGCTCCCGAAGTTAGAAATGCTCGGCTCCAGCCTTGTGGAATCTAGCTCAGCCTTGTGACAGGCTGGGTAGGGGCCCCCAAAAGGGATGCGTGTTTTAGTCCCTGGAGCCTGAGACTATGATACCTTACACAGAAAAGGGCTTTGCCATGGGATTAAGACTGAGGACCTTGACGTGGGGAGAGTGGGTGGCCAGGGTGGACCAGGGCATGGCCAGGGTGGACCAGGGGTGCCTTCTTGAAAGGCAAGAGGCTTTCCCAGCAGTCAGCAGTCCTGTGGCACTGTGACCTGAGAGACTCAGTGCAGTGCTGCGGCTGGCTTTGCAGATGGAGGAAGGGGCCACGAGCCAAGAGCTGTGGGCGGCTGGTGGAAGCTGGAAAAGGCAGAGAACAGATCCTCCCCTGGGGCCTCCAGAACTATGCAGCCCAGCGGCACCTGCCTCTCAGTGAAGCCCATCTCTCCCGCGTTGCTCCATGTTTTCCTCCCAGCACATCCCTCTCCCCCTGGCCCACTGGTTCCCCTGCCCACTCCCCGCAGGTTCCTGGGCTCCAGGCAGGTCCTGGGCTGGCACAGTTCCCAGCTGCAGGAACCCTGCAGTTCCTCTAACAGTGTGCGTTTGAGATGATGCTGGCCCCACCAACTAAGCCTCAGATTTGCCACTTTTTTTTTTTTTTCCTATTAAAGCAGCAACGAGCCCTGTCCACCTGGTCTGCGTGGATTGAGCAGGCAGTGGCTGCACTGCTCGGCGGTCGGTTCCAAGTGTCTGGTTCCGGGATTAGCCAAGCTGTGCAGGGCCTCTCACCCGCAGAATAATTCCTGTTGTTTAAATCTTGGTTCTTTTGATCTTTTTTCCCCCTTTTAAACTAGACTCTGTGCAGTGTCTGTGGTGAGCCAGAGGCGCGTTCCTGTTCAGAGTGGCCCTGTGATCTCAAGTGTGTGTGATGAGGGCCTGTAACGGGGCTCTGTGTGGCCGGGATGGTCCCAGGGTGGCCACCTCTGATCAGGAGGAACGATGGCAAATCCCGAACTTTGGGGCAGGTGTTTACATTTCTGGGATGCTTTCACAGGCAGGTTCTCATTTGGCCCTTTAAGGGTGGGGGTTGGGAGCAGTAGCTTTGGAGGGGCTGGGGGACTTGGCTCCCATGTTATCCCTCCCACCTCTCCACTGTGCAGCAGTGTGTGGGATCTTAGTTCCCGGAGTGGGGATCGAACCCGGGTCCCTGGCAGTGGGCGTGCAGAGCCTTAACTGCTGGGCCGCCCGGTCTCAGTTCCTTACCTACACCTCTCTCCATGTTTCCTCCAGCTGGGAGGCTTAAATGACAGAGCCTGATGGCCTCACAGGTGGAAGTCTGAGAGCAGGGTGTTGGCAGGGTCGGCTCCTCCCAAGGGCTCTCCTTAGCCTGTGGATGACCATCTTTATACTGTATCCTCACCTAGTCACCCCTCTGTGCGTGTCAGGGTCCTAATCACCTCCTCGAAGGACACCAGTCAGATGGAATTAGTTGGGTCCACCCATATGACCGCGTTCTAACTTAATCACCTTTAAAGAGCCTGTCTCCAGATGCAGTCACATTCTGAGGTCTGGTTGGGGGGTTAGGATGTCAGCATAGGAGTTTGGGGGACATAACTCAGCGGTTGGTAAGGGATTGATTCCAGCAATGATGTGTTTAAGTGCTTAGCACACTCAGGAGGTGGCAGCCAGCACTCACTATGGACCCGGGAAAGGCCTCTTTCTCTAGTGCCTCTTCTGTGCTGGGTCAGGGTCCTTGCTGGGCCATCCCACGCTTAGGCACAGAGCAGCCTCTTTCCCTGCCTGTTTCTTGCAGCATGGACCCTGACTCTGTACCTGAGAATGCAGACATGTGGGCCCCACGCCGGGATCCTGGAGTCAGAATCTGCTGGGTTGGGGTCTGGGCACTTGCCTCTTAAATAAATATTGCAAGCACAGGAACTGCAGTTGGAGAACCACTGCCCTGCCCATCCTGACTCTAGCGCTCTCCAGTCCACATGCCTCCTGCCTGCTGTTTCGTGGTGAGCGCGGCTCCTTCCGTGGACCACGCTGTCCCACTTCCCCGGGCACCTCCATGTCCATCTGTGACTCTCATCTAGTCTCCCAACTGCAGGAGGAACAGAAAATAAAGCCACACACGACTGCTCCACCATCCTGGTCCACGTTTCGGGGATGTGCCCGTCATCTACAGGGAGCACCTCCAGTTCTGGGACTGCTTGCCTCCTGCCCCCCAACCCTCCTGCCCCTCCCCAGGGGCCCTGGCCCCAGCCTTCTGGAACAGTGTCAGCCGCCCCTCCCTCCTGGGCTTTGCACATGCCCTTGCTGTCACCCGGGGGGCCTGGCCTGTCACCCTCCTCCTACGTTTCCTCCCGCCTGAGTCCTCAAGCACTGCACTAGGCTTCCTTCAGGCTCTTTAGGACACCGGGCAGTGTCTCCCGAACCCAGGGACCGTCAGGAAATCTCTGTTGGCTGAGTGGATGCAGAGTGATTTTCCAGGGTAGGCGCTGAACTCCCAGTGCCTTTTTTGGGGCTGCACCACAGGCCCTGAAAAAGCTGGGTTGGACAGCCTTCCTTGTCAGATGAGCCCCTGGGGAGCCGGAGATGGTTCACTTTTGTGAGTTCGCGTGTTCTGCGCCTTGTCCGTCTCCTCGATCGCTCCAGGCGCTGTGTCATCTCCAGATGCTCTTTTCTCCCCGTCTGACATGATGTTTCTGATCCTCTTGGACTTGGAAGTCAGTAAACCTCCATCCCTTTCTCAGCCACACTGGGCACACCATGGTGGGCCCTGGCTGAGCTCTGGCTCATGCTGGTGGTGTGCCCTTGGCAGGGCTGGGGGAGGGAGCCCTGTGTCACCTGTTGTCGTCTCGCTGGGAGCTGTGTGTACCTGTCATCATCTCACTCGGAGCCCCGTGTCACCTGTCGTCATTTCACTGGGAGTCCTGTGTCGTCTGTCATCACTTCACTGGGAGCCCTGTGTCACCTGCTGTCATTTCCCTTGGAAGCTCTCGTCACCTGTTGTCATTTCATGAGGGAGGCCTGTATCACCTGTTGTCACTTCCCTTGGGGGGGGCCGAGTCACCTGTCATCTTGTCATGCCCTGTGATGGTTGGCTGGGCTCTAACCTGGCTCTCACCTGTGCCCACTGCCACGGGTGCAGTGGGGGTGGGCTGAGCCATCACTGGTAACCGCTCTGCAGAGAGGCCCTTGGGGATGCTGGGGTTGGGGTGGGAGGGCCTGAACCCTGGTGAGCCTCCTCACCTGCCCTGGCCACCCTCCTCACCCCACATCTGCATTTCATCGAGGTCCTGGGTAAGATTTCATTTTTAAATCCTTAGCCAAAAAGTTTGAAAACACTAGCTGAGACAGTCTCCAAGGCCCTTCCAATGCTCACCTTCTTTGGCTTATAAAGCACATCCCCTCCACAACTGTGGGGGGATTCTTGGGAGGTCACTAAGATGAGGGGGCCTGTCCCCACTGTCCCTGACAGCTGTCCTGGCTGCCCAGGCTGGGTGAGTGAGGACGACGGAGAGGAGGGGCAGTTTGGGATGTGATGGGTGGACCCCCTGGGTGTGAAATGGAGGTAGGGAGCCGAGCATCCATCGTGGCCGTTCGCGTCCACCATGTCCCTGCCAGCCACTGCACAGACATGCTACCGGCCACATGGCTGACTCAGGCTGCAACTGTCCCCTCCCTACAACGTGGCAAATGTGACCTGCATTTTAGGGGCTGAATACAGCTTTAGAGATCAGGGTCCCCAGCTGACGGGAGATGGGAGGGGAGCTGGGTGAGACAGGACTCCGCCATCAGCCTGTCCTGAGAGTTGGCAGCTGGCCGATGAGCAGGAGTGGGCTTTCTAAAGGAGGGCATCTAGCCGTGTTGAATTCAGTGTAGTTTTGAGTGTTGATTGGTGCTGCAATGCATGGAGACAGGCCACGGTGCATGGATTTTCCTTGTCCTGCCATAAGCATCAAACTGGAGTGCCTGCCGCCACCACGGTGTGAGAGCAGAATCGCTTGTTTTGTGGGCTCCCAGCCACCGTGGTTCCTAAACACTCTTTAAGCAAAGAGTGTTATCTCATCTGCCTCCCTTCCTCCTTCTGTTGAAGATGACAGAGGGCAGTTCTGGGGAAGTGACTTGCTTGAGGTCACCCACTTGGAGCCACCCCTGGACCTGAGGCTCCCTCCTCTCCCTGCTCTCCTCCACATGCCCCCAGCCCCCCTCCCTTCCCTTCTCATTTCCTCCTAAGCATTTACCATCTCATTCCAGTAAAGACTCTGTTAGAGGACCACGAAGTTCATCGTGTTCTCTGACTTTTTTTTTTTAAGTGTGTTTATGTCCCTGTACCCAAAAGGATTCTGTTTTCTCTAGAACTTCTCTCCTCCCACCAGCTACTGTCCCCCTCCTCCGCAACACTGGGGGGGGCGGGGCCCCCCCACCATCTAGCTTTCTCTGCAAGTCCTTCTTTGGTCTCGCCACTCCTTCTTGCGGCAGCTCTGTCCCTGTGGGCCCTGTACCCAGCCAGCCCGTGGGCTGTTACAAGTTATCCTGACACTTGCTAAATGGTAAGGAGATGTTATTCGAGACCATTGAAAAGGGGGTCAACCCTTTTTAAAATGGGAGAGAGTGTAGCGAGGACAAGGAACAGGGTTGAAGGGTCAATGGACGGAAAATTACTAAGAGGACACATCGGGGCTGGGGGAGTCTTGCTGAGCTAGTCTAACAGGATTGTTGCTACTGGCAGGTCAATGACTTGGACCTCAAAGGCAGGGGATGAGGAACGTGGTCAGAGATTGGGGGTTCAGATATCATCCAGGGTGGGGGGATTCCATCAACAGCCCTGGGCCAGGCAGGAGGAAGCCAGGAGGGGCCTCATGGAGAGGAGGGCCGGACGTGTGCGAGTGGAGGTCCGGGTATGAGCCGGGTCATGCTGGGCTTGGTCTTTAATCAGCCTTTCGGGCGGATGCAGGCAAAGCTACTTCTCTTTTTAGAGTGTATTTGCTCCCCTATGATAAAAGCCGGAGAAGGCAATGGCACCCCACTCCAGTACTCTTGCCTGGAAAATCCCATGGATGGAGGAGCCGGGTGGGCTGCAGTCCATGGGATCACTAAGAGTTGGACACGACTGAGCAACTTGACTTTCACTTTTCACTTTCATGCATTGGAGAAGGAAATGGCAACCTACTCCAGTGTTCTTGCCTGGAGAATCCCAGGGATGGGGGAGCCTGGTGGGCTGCCGTCTATGGGGTTGCACAGAGTCGGACACGACTGAAGTGACTTAGCAATGATAAAAGCAGTGTGTTCGCGCTGTTGAGGCTGGGGAAGCAGAAGGGAACATAAGTCAGGGGCCACAATGAGTTGCAGAGGCCTGTGCCTGCCGCTTGTGCTCCAGGGTTTGGTGTTTGTCCTTCTGACCCCTGTCTCTGTGAACCCTCCTGGGAGAGCACAGCCTGCCCTGGAGGCCAAGGGAGCCAAACCCACGGTCTCAGCAGCCTCCTGGCTTCAGCACAGGCGAGAGAAACCTGCTCTCCAGGGGTGGGAGCTGCTGCAGCCTCCCTAGGGTCCTGAGGTCAGGTACGTCTTCACCTGGCCACGCCCGGGGGTGAGGGGATGGTTTGCCGCCTACACTGAGCTTCCAGAACCTGTCTTCTCAAGGAGGGAGGTGTATTCTTTCCTGTGACCCAGACCTTCCGTGTAAATTGGAATTCCTTCACGCTATCAAAGCTGACATGTCCAGTGTTCAACTGTGACCATTTTGCTTTTGTGTGTGTGCTAAGGTCGCTTCAGTTGTGTCCGACTCTTTGTGACCCTGTGGACGGTAGCTTGCCAGGTTCCTCTGTCCATGAGGTTCTCCAGACAAGAATACTGGAGTGGGTTGCCTTGCCCTCCTCCAGGGGATCTTCCCAACCCAGGGATTGAACCAGTATCTCTTACGTCTCCTGCACTGGCAGGTTCTTTACCACTGGTGCCACCTGGGAAGCCATTTTGCTTTTGAACTTAACTTAATTTTTTGAAGAAATTATTATTTTACACAGATATTCCTGGATAAGATTGGAAAACATAGAAAAGGAAGGAAGAAGGGAAAAAGTCTCCTGTAATTACCCTGTCCACCCTGTTTCTCTTGCTAGCATGCTGTCGTGTACCCTGTAAGAGTCATTCCTGTCTACATAAAGGAGTCCACGAGGTCTGGAAACAGGCAGGTAGATACAGCATCGTCAAGAACGTCTTCAGTCCATGAAGGAACAAAAGAATGTCGTGTGTCCAGACTTTATAGATGCCCTGTAGATACTTGTAATACAAATGTATATATTTAGCAAAAATTACATCGTATCATGGTGCTGAAGAAGACTTGAGAGTCCCTTGAGCTGCAAGGAGATCAAACCAATCATTCCTAAAGGAAATCTACCCTGAATATTTACCGTAAGGACTGATGCTAAAGCTAAAACTCCAATACTCTGGCCACCTTATACAAGGAGCTGACTCATTAGAAAAGACCCTGATGCTGGGAAAGATTGAGGACAGAAGGAGAAGGGGATGACAGAGGATGAGATGGTTGGATGGTGTCCCTGCCTCGACGGACATGAGTTCGAGCAAACTCCGGGAGATAGTGAAGGACAGGGAAGCCTCGTGTGCTGCAGTCCATGGGGTCGCAAAGAGTCAGACACGACTTAGTGACTGAACAACACATCATATTTTCACTTATTTTGATTCATGATTCTGTAAAGACTTGTAAACATGACAGATGGGTGTAAGACAGTATTTCGTGGTTGTTTTAAATTATATGTTCCTGAATTCTAGTGAGGCTGAACACCTTTTCAGTATGTTTATTTTCCTTTTTTGTTTCCTCTGCTGTGAATTGTATGTTCATTTCCTTTGCTCAGTTTCATTTTGTGAGTAATTATCTTTTTCTCATTGATTTATAGATACTTGTATATTGTCAGTAGTATTATTTTATCTTCTGCTTTTTAAAATTAACTTATTGAGAAAGCTTTTCTACGCAAAAAGTATGCATCATTTTATTGGCCTTCCATTTTGTAGAGAGATGATAAATACATAGGTAGGTAGGGTTTGTTTAGCTGGTCGTTTGGTTGGTTTGCAGTTTTGCATTAATAGGAACATGGTTGTGTGTCAGTCAGCTAAGTTATGTTCTGGAAACAAATGCCCCCCCATGGTTTATCGCATCATGGATTTCTTTTTCACTCAAGTTACACGACCATCCCCTGCTGTCTGCAACTCTGCTTGATATCCTTGTTCCTCTGGGACCCTGGCCTGCAGAGAAGCCCCCATGGTAGACATTGCTGGTCTCAGAGCAGAGAAAAAACATGGTGGAACACAGTGATTCTTTAAGCTCCTGCTCAGAGGTGAGAATTGACATGTACCACATGTGAATTCCCATCTCATTTCATTAGCTAAAGCAAAGAGTACCACCAGGCTTGATGTCAGTGGGGTAGGAAATATCCTCCCCACCTGCCCACACCTCCTCCCCACCCCAACCCTGCTGTGGGGGTCAGGGACAGTGACTGTTTTGAACATTAAATTTTCCACTTGGGAGGATGAACACTGTTCTACCCCTCCCGCAATTTATGTGTTTGTGCCTCAGGATAAATTCTTAGAAGCAGAGTTGCTAGGTTCAGAACATGCACATTTTTTAAGCTTTTGCTATTCATTTTGTTTACTAGGTTTTAACTGTTGCTGCGTGTCTGCTGTGAATTTATAAGTAATTATCAGTCCGATGACCATTTTCCAAAAGAAAACAAGTACTATTCCATGAAAATACTTCACTGCCCTCCTTAGCCCTCCCCATAACTGTAACAACTCATCTAGTTTGATAGTTGTCCGACTGTTTTCATATTTTATTTACTTCTCCTGGCTATCTTGGGAGGTTCGGTGTTCCAGGTATTTCATTGCTATTTACAGATGAGATACCTGAGGTTCTCAGAGAGGTTGAGAAATTTGCTCAGGGCTTCACAGCTGGTGATAAGGAGAGGCCCTGACTGATGCCAGTCCAGCCCTGGGCTCTTTCTCTCCCATTCTGGCCTGGGGAAGCTGAGGCTAGACTCTTGCCACCCACCCCATTGTCCCATCCCCCTGCCCCTCCACCACCCCCAAGCAGCCTCTCCACCTTCCCCACCTCCCTTTCCAGTTGTGCCCAGTGGCTGGGTACAAGGTCCCTGGGAAGGAAGCCCTTGGGCTGGGCCCTGGCCAGGAAGGCCGGGGAGTCTGGGTTCCTGGCGGCACTGCAGAGCCTGCCCTCTGAGGACGAGCTGCCTGGGCTTAATCTGTATCACTGACCATCTTTGGATTTGGAGAGGGGATTTACTATATTTAGGAAAAGTTAAGGAAGCATTATAAATCCTTAAAGTGGGCAGAACTGAAGAGATGAGAGTCTTTATTGAGGAGGGTGGCTTTTTCTTAGGAGTAGTGGATTTTAGACCAAAGGGATTGGTTGAGTGATGTTTAGGTGCTGAATTCTATGTAAACCTTGCGGGGCCATCACTGTAAAGAGCAGGATTCCTTCTTCAGTCCGTCATGAAACTGCTACTGCCTGGCTGGTCTTTGGAGTAAAGGAGAAACTGAGCTCAGAGTCATACTTCTTGTTTCTTATCTCTTTGAGATGGAAGTGACCCTCTATCATCTTTCAAGTAGGTTATTCATTTCCTCTGAACCTGCAGTTTACTCATGTGTCAAATGTAAAAAAGTCTTCTCTGCCTACTCTGTATGATTGCTGGGAGGAGCCTGTGAGATTTAACGGACGTTTAAGATGAACCACAAAAGCATGTAATGTAAATGGATGCCTTCACCGGGATGGCTATAAAAAACTGGACAACAAGTGGTGGTGAAGATGTGGAGAAATAGAAGAAATGGAAAAATAGAAGCATTGCCAGTGGGACTCTAAAATGATATAAGCACCCTGGAAAAACAATTTGGCATTCTTCAAATAATTAAACATAGAGTTACCATATGACATAGCAGTTCCATTCGCAGAAGATAGAAAACAAATGTCCACACAAAAACATGTATTAAAATATTCATAGTAGCATTATTCATGATAGCCCAAATGTGGAAACAACTCAAATGTCCATTAACTGGTGAAGGGATAAACAAAATGTGGTATATCCATGCAGTGGAATATTATTCAATCATAAAAAGAATGAAGTATTGACACATGGACAAACCTTGCAGACATTATGCTCATTGCAAGAAGCCAGGCAGAAAAGGCCACTCTTGTATGTCTCTATTTGTATGAAATGGCCAGAAAAGGCAAATCTAAAGAGACAGAATATAGATTCATGGTTGGCAGGGCTAGGATGGGAGGGAGGAGACTGCCAGAGTGTGGGATTTCTTTTAGGGAATGATGGAAATGTACTGAATTAGATAGTGGTGATGGCTGTACGACTTTATGAATGTGCTAGAAACCACTGAATTGTATACTCTTAAAAACAAACCATGCAAATATTAGTGGACAGTATTTTGACAAATTACTAGAAGGCAACATGAGGGAATGGAGTGTGGACTTGGGACCAGACTGGCCTGGATTGTAGTTGTGTGATTTTGGAGAATCGATTGCTTACTCTTTTTGAGCCTCAGTCTTCCCACCTATGACGTGGGGATAGTGCCCAGTTTGCAGGGCTGGAGGGCAGGCTCCATGCGGTGATGCCTGTCTCACTTGGCCCTGGCAGGCACTCATGGAGTGGTGGCTGCGATTGTTGGGGCGTCTTCTCGGTGCCTGGCTCAGGGTGCCGGCCGTGGCAGCGTGGTCACGTGGACTCATTGATTTAGCGATGGGGAGGAGTGCAAGCTGGTGTTTATTGAGTCCTTACTCTGAGCCCCCTCCTGGCATCTGAGTGTTTTCACTTGTTCCATCTCTTTAGTTCCCAGAGGAGCCCTGTGGCCTCCTGGGAGAGCTAGCGATAGACGGGAATGTTTCCAGGAAATGCCGAGTGGGGGTAGTGGGGGCCCCCCAAAGGAGACAAGATGCCGGGCGTCTGGAGCTGAGTGATGGGTGACCAATTTTCATCACACTAGTCTCTGGTTTTGTATATATTGGAATTTTCTCTTACAATAAAAAGTTTATAAACCAGTAACACTATTACCCGTTTTACGCGTGGGGAAATCATGGTAGAGCATACATGGTTACACAGCAAGACGCAGAGATAGTGTTCTACACGCTGGGCCTTAGCAACCAACCTGGGAACCAGGTCCCCCGGGCCAGCGGGCCTCCTGGGGTTACTTGGACCAGCTCTTCCTACCTCCAGAGCCGTCGAGGCCTGGGGCTTCTCTGCCACTCTACCCTGGCTGATCACCTCCTGTTCTTCCCTCCCCCGAGAGAGCCCGGCTGCGTGACAGGTGGGAGATAAAAGGCTGGGGATTGAAGAGGGAAGGCGTTTTCCTTTTGCCCCTAAATGCAGGGGGACTTCTAGAGACCCTGGCCTTCCTGACTTTCAGATGAAGTACTTGCCCTTGGTTGTGTTGATCTGGTGAAGTCTGTGGGCATGTGACATCGCTTTGTTTCTTATACTGTGACCTCTCAAAAATTGGGGAGTCCACTGGGGGTGTGGGCGTGTGCGTCTGCCCTGCTTTCTCCCCTCTCTCCCCTTCCCCCTGCCCACCTGCAGAGCAGAAAGGAGACGCAGACCCGAGTGTGAAATCCAGCCCCCTCACCAGCTGGGTGGCCTTGGAGACGTGTTCTAATTGCTGATATTTCTTTAATGTTGGATAACTCGGATGTCACTTACAACTGTAGAGGCGGTGGCTTTGAGAGGCTACCTGTAAGTGGATGTGGGAATGTCCCTGGGGAGGGAGGGGTGGCATTGTTTGTCCCATGGGGGTGCAGGCCACAGGGGCCTGAACTGACCGGGCCACCAGGTCTGCTTGGGCTCTAACCCTGAGTTTGTCACTTTCAAAGCTTTGCTTTTATGCTTTCACTTCGGATACCAGGGGAGTTTCCTTTGGGACTTAGTCTGATCTCTAAAGAGCCTCTGAGAAGAAACCCTGCAGCCTGCAGGCCCTGCAAGCTTACACAGACCTGTTTCTGGCTGACTCCTGTGCCCAGGGCTTCCCAGGTGGCACTAGTGAAGAAGCCACCTGCCAATGCAGGAGACGCAAGAGACACGGGTTTGATCCCTGGGTCGGGAAGATCCCCCGGAGGAGGAAATGGCCACCTACACCAGTGTTCTTGCCTGGAAAATCCCATGGACAGAGGAGCCTGGGGCCACAAAGAATCAGACATGACTGAGCAACTGAGCACAGCACCAGCGCCCAGAGCCCATCTCCTCTGCTGTCCCTGTGTCCCTGTCATATTAACTTTCCTCTGGGTAAGAAAGAGCACTTAATAATCAAGACAATGTCATTAAATTAACCCTCAGACTTCTCTTTTCTGAGCTAAATCATTCCATCCCCTGGTGCCCCTTAGAACATCTGTCATAAATTCCAGATACTGTACTGGACATGCAGTAAATTCCAAATAAATTACGTGACGGCTCACTACCCTAAGCTCCATATAATTGCATCTGGAGGGAGGTTTTCAGCGGAGTCGTGCTTTAAATTGGCTATCTGGGGCAAAGTTTCTTAAAACCTAGGTTGACTACCTAAGGGTCTAGATGTAAAATGGAAAATGTGGCAGAAATTTAACTACAGGAGTGCTTCTCTAATTATAGCTCAGCTATGACCGCCCAGTGGGGGCGGGATCTTTAAACAAAACTCCCCTAGAGGCATGGAAGCTGCCCAGAGACTTTGGAAGCCTAACTGGGAGCTGCTGGCCCTTAGAAAATCAGAAAGTGATGCCAGAGTTGCTCAGGCTGTGTTCTAAGACCATGAGCGGCGGAGAAATGGGAAGGCTCAGATAGAGCAGAAGCTGGCCCAGTGCTTCCGGAAGGATGTAACTGTGTTAAAGCAGTGCCTTTTTGATCACCCTGGAGAAAATTCAAATATTTTGAAAAGATTCGGGAGTTTGGAGTTTCAGGGGCCCTTCATGGCAGAGCTGGGCTGTTTGATTTAGATAGGATTTTATAGGCTTTAAGGCAGATTTTTTATTGCTGGTGAGTAATCAGTGACTCGTCACAGAACGTGGAGGCCCTGCACGGCTCAAGCCCCAAGCTTCACTTCCCCATTCCCTTCCCTGTGCAGGCGCCCGAGTCCATGGCTGGGCAGCTCTGGGTCCCGGGAGGTAGTGATAAAGCACCTCAGCCTCTGGCCTCCAGCCTGATGGGGATGATGAACGTAAATAAAACAGCTCACCAGGACAAGTGCCCAGAGAGCTCCAGGAGGGACTGATTAACCCTGCAAAGGGGAGTGGTTGGGAGAGGCCTGTTGCAGGGTGCGGCCGAGAGAGTTGCTACCCTGGGCTTTTAGGGATGCTAGACTTTGACTTGGGAGGAAATTGGGGTGAGTGCATTCCAGGCACAAGGAACAGCATGTGCTAAGCTCCTTCTGTGCCCCCAGTTCTGTCTCTGGTTGGGTTTGGTTCTGTTTCGGGCCAAGGAGAAGCACAGTCTGTCCTGGGCCCAGCCAGCCACCCCTCTGGAGACTGGCCAGAACATTCCAACCCGGCCTCTGAGGATTCTCTTCATCTGTCTATCCCGCAGCTGGAATCCAGAATCCAGGGCTGTGACATGTAAGTGGCTGTTTGCATCTCTCCCCGCAGTATCCCCCGAACCCCTTTACAGACAGGCTGATGCTCCAGCCAGGGTGTGGCTGAACCACAGGTGAAATGCAGACTTTGGAGGCGGCCAGTTCCTGATTGGGATCACCCACCCCGTGGGACAGGAGGAAGGAGGAAGACTGTTCCCTTCTCCTAACTAAGGTCAAGTTGAGTTTGGCAGACTTTTAAAAGAAGGGAAACACTGGGTCCTTTCCATTCCTCTTTGTACCTCCTTCCCCTCCTGTGCGCATCCTGCCCAAGACTATTCTCTGGGCAACCACAGAAGCCTGTCCCATCCCCCTGAAACACACCTTACTACTTATCCCCTCCACTAGGAAGGTCCATGCCCAGAGTACTGGCTTCCTTCTGGGGCAAGATGAATGCAGCCTGGTGGTAATTCACACTAGAGTGTGAAGGACTGATGGCACCATATTCCCCCAGGATCCCTGGGTGTGTATGTGTGAGGGGCGAGTTTGGATGATGGGCCACCAGGGGGACAGGTGAGCCAGCCTAGCATCACCCACAGACTTTCAAGTAAGCTATTCCTATTGTCCTCAGGATGGTCCTTTCTTCTGCTTTTGTGTTCGGAGGCTCCTTGAAGTCTGCAGCATTTGCAGAGTGAGGAGGGGCTTTGGGTGGGACCTCTGGTACACGGGTTAGCACAGCTCCCTTTGCTGCAGACCCTGGATGGTGGGTGGCCAAAGGCGGACCCCGCTGAGTAACCCTGCTGGAACTGACTAAAACTGAGTTTGAAGGCCAGAAGCAAAACACGTCCTTGCAGAGGGGCGTTTAGATGGACCATCGGTCTCATATAAAGTCCCTCTACTGTCCTCTCGTGTGTGTGTGGGGGGGGGCACTGCGGTGTGGTGGCTGCAGGGTAAACAGAGTGAAGTGACCAGAGAAGAAAGAAAAAGGGCAGAGCCTGGAGGCTGGACGGAAGGCCGAAGGCCACAGGCTTCCTAGGCAGGTAACGCCCGAGTGAGCCTTGGCAGGTCTGCACTCCGGGAGGACGGAGCTCCTTCCCAGGTTATTGGGAACCTCAGTGCACAGTGCTTTGAAGTACAGACCCAACAGGGCAGAAGGCTACAGAGCGCTTCTGCCTGGGGCCCTGACCGGTTGCTTTTTAACCAGTTTATTGAGCTACTGAGGGACCAGGGATGCAGTTCCCTTATTAAAAACGAACCAAACAAACAAACAAACAAAAAAGAAAGCAGAGCCAGCCAGGCAGGGCCGCGGTGACCTCATCAGCCCCGAGACACTGATGCTGGAGGACGAGGGAGATGCGGGCTTTGATGTGCACTCTCCCCACAGCCGTCACCGCTGAGTCGGCCCATCTGTGAAGGCAGTGCCACGCCTCTGAGCCAAAGATGAGTTATGTAACAGAGCCCAGATCCCCAGGTGGGCGACCGCGCCGCAAAAGGGCCCTGGAAGACTCCTGCCAGGTGCCCCCAGGTACCTGAGGATCAGCCGAAGGGAAGCAGGAATGAAGATGTGTCTGTTACTCGGATCCCTGAAACGGGGTTTCTCAAATTGTACAGTTACTGTCTTCGTGGAGGCCAGAAGAGCTTCTTGAATATCGCTCTGCAGGTCCCTGCAATGAAGCCCGCCGCAGAGATATGAAGAAAAGCTATGGAGCATCTGCAGCCGCTATTATACCATCTGGTGGCTCAGAAATATTTTATAATCAAATGAGTAAGACAGGTTTCTCGCACGCCCCAGTGCACGGCGTCCCCTCCACGCCCCTCCTAACGCTCTCTCTGTCTCTCTCTTTCCTCGTCTCTCCTCTCTCTTTTTGTCCGTCCGTCCATCTCTATCTCTCTGTCTCGCTCGCTCACTCAGCCATCTTTGGGAAACATCAGAGAAGCCGGTTCCCAGCAGTAAGATACCATCTACTAGCTTGGTGACCTTGGGCAGCCCTGTCTGTTTTCTCATCCTTGGTTTGTTCCTTTGTAATGTGGAGGCGCTCAGCGCTGTTACGTGAATCAGAGTGAGATTCATATCTGAACACGTCCTGCTTTGATGCTGCTTACTACTTGACTTAGGAAGACTTTTCAAAATTGTCTACTTGAACTTTTCCTGAATATAAATGTGATACATGCATGTTCGCTGTGGAATATTTAGGAAATATAAAGAAATTAGAAAACGAATGAAGAATGTGTAACACCCCCTCCTTCCAAAGGGTCCACCACTAAGAACGTTTGGCCACTCTGGGGAAGGTTTTCTAAGTAACTTGAGCACACAGATGGTCTGTGTGCACAAACCAGGAGGAGTAACTGGGATATAAATGGAGTGTGAGTCTGTGGGGACGTCTGCGTGTGCTCCCGAGGGGGTGTGTGTGTGTGCGCTCACATGTGTGTGCAATGCCTAGGGGTCCTCAGAGGGGGGCCTCGGTCCGAGTAGGGGTCTGCAGCTTCCCTGATGGAGCACCAGTTCTGTCCCCTGGGTGCTCTTCTCTGAGAGGAGGCGGGGTGCTGGTGTTAAGGAGGGATTATGGGAACACGGCTGGCTCCTCCGTGTTCGTTTCCAGCAATGCTGCAACCCAGGTGGTCCAGCCCCGCACAGGCCAGGCAGCTCTGGGATGTGGGCGAGGAATCCATTCCCAGGTGCCCCGACCCTACCAGTCCTCGACCCCATCACGGTCCGCCTGCCTCCTTCGGGCCCAGCCTTGGGAGCCCCCAGGGCTCGCTTTGTCTGCCTGGCACCCCACCCCACTCCACCAAGAGGCTTTTTCCCTCTTTGGATTGGGAGGCTGTTCTGTCTTCCCGAGACAGGTAAACAAAACAAACCTGCAGATGCTCTTGAAGGTGTTTGTGCCTTCAGTTGCGGGTCAGTTGGTATAAACAATCAGTGAAGAGTCTCCCCCATTGGCTGGACAATGGAACTGAGGACTCTAGGCCGGGGACAAGTGTTATTTATGTTGCTTGGGTGCTGGGAGAGCCCTCAGTGTGGTCACCCTCAAGCCGAACTAAACGTACTGTATTTGCAGGATGGTAGTATAAAACCGACAACATGACCCAGTCTGTCCCTTTCTCTTTCCCTCCCTTTTGGGTTTCCATGTCTATTAAAGCCCCAGGTTCCCCGACACAGATGCTGGTCCTCCCTCTCCCTCCCCTTCTCTCCCCTCTCCACCACCATGCCCCACTGCCCAGACTAGTTTCTGAGGAATCAGTATTTTCTTGCTTGGGGAAGAGGGGTGTAAATTGTTTTCATCCGTCCAGGGACATGGCGTTCACAGATAAGCCTGAGTATTGCAAACTGGGGTTCACTTTCTGAAGTCTCTGCAACACCTGCCCTCGTGCTGGCTGGTGGTGAAAGCTGGTTACATGAGTTCAGCCTGCCACACAGGCCAACCTCGTGAAAAAGACTGTGTCTGACCATCTGGGCCCTGGGGTCCGAGTGGTAGGCCCTGACCTTTACGAGGACTTGCTCGCACAGTCACCGATCTGGTCTTCGACCCTCTAGCCCCTGCTTCTGAGCATCCCCTTGATGCCAAGCTCTCAGTCATGGCAGGACCACGTGGGGCCCGGGATGCAGGGCACCTGGTAAAAGTTTCTCCCAAGCTGGTGGCTGGCTTGGATCACAGTGGTTTCATGTTAGGTAAAAAAATGTCCCTCCCGGGGACTGACGATGGTCATTCCCGCTAAGCTGCAGCCACAGGAGTAGACGGGGTCAGGAGGAGAGGCGGGCAGAGGGGAGGGGAAGAAAACAGTTTTCAAATGGCCGCACCTATCACTCCTCCTTTGGAAGTGCCTCCTGCTACCCTGGGGCTTCAGGATCTGATTTAGGGGTGCTGGTCCCCTCCTTCAAGCCCAGTTCAGATAATCTGGGTTCTTCTGCTGGCCCCTGGTCCCCTATGGATTTACTTATTTATTTGTTGGCCATGTCAGGCAGCATGTGGGGTCTTAATTCCCTGAATGGGGATTGAACTCACACCCCCTGAAGCTTAGAGTCTTATCCACTGGACTGCCAAGAAAGTCAATGCCCTACAGATTTAAACACACCTGGGTTATCGCCTCTTTCTAGGAGAAGTTAGAAATTCCTGGAGGCCTCCATTATATGTGCCACTATGTATAGTCCAAAACAGCTTACCTTAAGCACCCCAGTTCCTTTATTTCTATGTCTTTGATCTTTCAGACTAGGTCCTGGCTTAGCAGACTGTATTTCAAATGTGCGTGTGTGTGTGTGTGTGTGTGTGTGTGTGTGTGTGCGCGTGTGTGTGTGTGTGTGTGTGTGTGTGTGTGTGCGTGCGCATGCTCAGTCACTCAGTTGCAGCCCCATGAACTGTAGCCCACCAGGCTCCTCTGTCCATGGAATTTTCCAGGCAAGAATACTGGAGCAGGTTGCCATTCCCTCCTCCAGGGCATCTTCTTGACCCAGGGATCAAACCGCATCTCCTGCGGTTCCTGCGTTGCAGGCGGATTCTTTACCACTAGCGCCGCCTGGGAAGCCCATTTGAGAATGTGGGGAGGGGGTACATAACAGAAGGATGTTTTTCAACAGCCTCGACCATTTCAGAAGGCCTGCTCTGCCGGAAAAGGACCAGTGTCCTGCTAAGCCACTTTCCGGCACATCATTCGTTCTTTTGTCCCTTTCCTAGCTGCCTACGAGAAACCCAGCATGGTACTGGGGGTGTGAAAGCCAGATCGGCAGTGGAGGACTTCAGGTACAGTGAGACCGACCTCTTACCCCAGAAGCCTAGTGTCTCTTTAGAAATACTCTGGATTCTGGCCTTCTCCCAGGAAATCCAGATTTGTGTGGCATGGTGTTATTCAAGCCTGTTTGATCCAGCAGGCCCTGCCTCATTTCCAAAAGCCAGCCTCACTCTTCAGCTGCTGACCCAGTATACTTAGCACAGGGGCCCCTCTTAGTTTCGACCAAATTAAGGAATCTATTTCAGTGCTTATTAGGTCAGGGAGCCCTGATGTGTTCCTTGATTCATGCTGTTCCCATTCCATATCTCATTTACCTGTGTAGCCCCAGGGTGCTTTATTGGTACCTCCAGGGGCAGTGTTGGCAGGGACAGCGTGGCATTCCTGAATTTCTCCCCATTGCTAGCTGAAAGTAATAGAATCTGAATCTTATAAAGGAAAATTCACCGTACATTTTCTCTGCTATGAAAGCAGCACATACTCATTAGCACATCTTGAAAATACTAGATGATAAAAAGGAGAGAGGAAAAAATGACATCTTGTCATACTTGCTCAGGTAACCATTGTATATTCATGTCCAGAAAAAGCCCTCTTCTGCTACCATCAGCCCTGGCAACGAGTTGCTTAATTAAAAAGAGTATGAAAGAGGGGATCATAAAAATGATGAAAAGAAAATACAGGCATTATTGTTTAGTCACTAAGTCATGTCTGACTTTTTTACGACCCCATGGACTATAGCCTGCCAGGCTTCTCTGTCCATGGGATTTTCCCAGGCAAGCATACTGGAGTGGGTTGCCATTTCCTCCTCCAGGGATCTTCCCTACTCAGGGATCAAACCTGCGTCTTTTGCATTGGCAGGTGGATTATTTACCACCGAGCCACCAAGGAAGCCCCTGATACAGGCATACCTCGAGCATTTTATTTTAATGTAAAATATTTCATTTTAACACGAAGCCTGTGTTCATTCTCTCATTGATTCTTCTGATTTTAAGCCCCAGGTTTTTCTTGGATTATGGGTCCACTGGATGATGTCCGAATTATCTTTTTTGTAGCATCCTCTCATACATTTTCTGCGATTCTTGGTTTCTATCAAGTGAAGTAGGAACTGAGTGAGTGCCCAATACGTGCAAATTTTTATATGTTTCTAAATTTATTCAGCTATTTTGTTCATGACTAATTTAACAGCGATCTTCCTCAAATATTCGACTCATTTTGTAAAAACAGTTCCTTTCTAACGCTTACTGCAACAGTTGATGTACAGTTTAATTAAGTCAGGTAATCGCAGAAGTACAACTGGGATAAACAGGCTTGAGGACAATCTCAACCGTGTCTTGGTGAGCTCAGAGTACAGCCTGCCCCGAGATCCAGCAGGCCGTGGGCCTCACAGAGAGGACTGGACACTTCACACAATCCAGGGACAGCTCAGGGGACAAAGTTAAGGAAGCTCTGGGGTTTTTTCCTAATCTTTTTCCTGTCTATGCTCATTTTTATATATGGAAAATTTTGTGTGCTTTCCCCTCTTAACTACTGGGAGAGGTCTCATAATGTTATCAACTCCAGGCTACAGCTTTTAACTTAAACGTGCATCAGCTAACATTTTGCTTGTGATGCAAGATCGAGAGCTTTCCCTCTAAGATCAGGAACAAGACAAGGATGTCTGACATCCACTTCTGTTTGACCTTGTATTGGAGGTTCCAGCCACAGCAGTTAAGCAAGAAAAAGAAATAAAAGACATCCAGATTGGAAAGGAAGAAGTAAAACTGTTTGTAGGTGAGATGATTTTTGTATAATGACTCTACTAAAAAACTCTCAGAGCTTATTCATGAGTTCAGCAAAGCTGTGGGATGTAAGACCAATATAGAAAAATGAATTGCATCTCTATACACTTGCAGTGAACAATCTGAGGGTTAAATTAAGAAAATCATGTCTTTTACAGTAGCATCAGGAATAGAATGCTTAGGAATAAATGTCACAAAAGAAATATAAGACTTAAACTCTGGAAATGACTAAATATTTTGAAACAAATTAAAAGCCTAATTAAGTTGAAAGACATCCCATGTTTATGGATTGGAAGGCTTAATATCATTAAGACAGCCTTGCTTCCAAATTTAATCTGCAAGTTCAACACAACCCCCAATGAAAATTCCAGCTGGACTCTTTTGCAGAAATTGACAAGCTGATTCTAAAATTCATATGGAAACCTAAGAGACTCAGAATAGCCAAACAGTCTTAAAAAGAAGAACTAAGTAGAAGGGCTTACACTTATTCCTGATTTCAAAACTTATTACAAAGCAAGAGTAATTAAGACAGTGTGGTCCCAACACAAGGATAGACATATAGATCAAGGGAATAAAATTGAGAGTCCAGAAATAAATCCTCACATTTACAGTCAGTTTATTTTCAAAGATAGCAGATAAATCAATAGGGAAAGAATAGTCTTTTCAACCAATGGTGCTGATACATCTGGATAGCTACATGTAGAAGAGTGAATTGGACCTCAACCTCACTCCACTTATAACTTACACTATTAACCTATATATAAACTCAAAACGGATCAAAGACTTAAACATAGGAGCTAAAACTATAAAACTCCAGAAGAAAAATAGATCTAAATCTTCTTTACCTTAAATTAGGCAATTATTTCTTAAATCTGATACCAAAAGCGTAAACTTTAGATAAATTGGGCTTCATTAAAATTAAAAACTTTGGTTCTTCAAAAAACGCCGTTAAGAAAGTGAAAAGGCAACTCACAAAATGAAGCAAAATACTTGCACGTCATATGTTTTCTAGAATTTTATCTGGAATATGTAAAGAACTCGTACAATGCAGTAATAAAAGACAGACCAATTAAAAAACGGGTAAAGATCTTGAATAGACATTTTTCCAAAGACTATATGCAGGGGGCCAATAAGCATGTGGGTTTTCCCAGGGGGCACTAGTGGTAAACAACCCACCTGTCAATGCAGACTTAAGAGATGCCAGTTCGATCCCTAGATGGGGCAGATTCCCTGGAGAAGGAAATGGCAACCCACTCCAGTATTCTTGTCTGGAGAATCTCATGGACAGAGGAGCCTGGCAGGCTACAGTCCATAGGGTTGTAAAGAGTCAGACACGACTGAAGCGACCTAGCACAGCCCAATAAACATGTGAAAAGATGCTCAGCATCATGGGAGATGCAAATCAAAACCACAATGAGATACCACTTTGCACCACTGAGAGTTCTAGAATTAAAAAGTCTGATCAATACAACTGTTGGCAAGGATTTGTAGAAATTGGTCCCCTCATGCACTGCTGGTAGAAATGAAAATAGTGGAGCTGCTTTGGAAAATAGTCGGGTGGTTCCTCACGTGGCTAAACAGAGTTTCTATAGGATATAGCTATTCTGCTCCCAGGTATATACCCCCCAAAAATGAAAACGATGTACACACAAAAGCCTGTACATAAACATGGAAAAAACTCATGTCCATCAGCTGATGAGTGGATAAACAAAAGTGATGTGTCCATACGTTGGAATATTGTTTGGCAAGAAAAAGGAGTGAAACGGTGGCTCAGTGGCAAAGAATCAGTCTGCGATGCGGGAGGTGCAGCTTTGATTCCTAGGGTGGAAAGATCCCCTGGAGAAGGGAATGGCAACCCACTCTAGTATTCTTGCCTGGGAAATCTTATGGACAGAGGAGCTTGGCTACCGTCCACGGGGTTGCAAAAGAGTCAGATGTGACTTAGCAACTAAACAGCAACAACCAAACGCCCCAACACAGAGCTTGAAAACAATCTGCTGAGTGAATACAGTGAGTCACGAAAAGACCACATATTGTGTGATCCCATTTATGTGAAATGTCCTGAATGGCAAATCTGTGGAGACTGGAAATAGACTCATCGTTGCCTAGGATTGGGGCTGGGAGGATGGGGCAAATGGGGAGTGACTGCTAATAAGTACAGGATTTCTTAAAATGTTCTAAGGTTGGTTGTGCTGACAGTTGCACAACTCTCTGCAACTATTGAGTTATATGCTTGACATTAGTGAGTTGTGTGATATGTAGATTATATCTCAACTAGCCGTTATTTTAAAAACAAAACACCAACACCACTGCTGTCTATCCATCCCTCCCCCACTGCCCCCACTGCCGGTAGTCTCCCTCTTTACCCATCTCAGATTTCTAGCAGAGGGAGGTCTTTTGCATCCTGTTCCTTTGGAAGTGTTTGGGACCCTCCTCTTTCTCCCCTGCCATCCCTCTAGGCCCCTTCTTAGAAAGTAGAATATGCCTCATTCCCCACCCACACATCACTGAAACTTTTCCGTTCTAATCTTGAATCTCGTTTTCTCATAATGGGCTGTCTGGATCTAAGTTAATTATCCTGGAGCGGTTGACTTCATCTGCCATCAGCTGGTTCCACTGGCACAGGTCATGTGTGCTGGGGCAAGACCCAGGCTTGTCTCTTCCTCTGTAGCCCTCTGGGGACATCTGGAATCTGGTCTCACTGCCAAGGGGCCAGGAGAGCCTGCAGCATCCAGCACAGGCCTCCAGGGGAAAGAGAGGTGGGATTGTTTTTAATGTCAAGAATTGTTGCTCAGTCGCGTCCAACTCTTTGTGACGCCATGGACTGCAGAATGCCAGGCCTCCCTGTCCATCACCAACTCCTGGAGTTTGCTCAGACTCATGTCCATTGAATCAGTGATGCCACCCAACCATCTCATCCTCTGTCGTCCCCTTCTCCTCCTGCCTTCAATCTTTCCCAGCATCAGGGTCTTTTCTAATGAGTCAGCTCTTCGCATCAGGTGGAACCCGCCCTTAAAGAGCTTACTCCTTAGAAGAAGCTTGTAGTCTTTCTGCCCAACTATTAGTAGTAGTGATAGTAAGCTCTTTAAAGGCATTCTTGACATTAAAAAATTCTGAGCAGGTTAGACATGTAATGCTTTATGATTTCAATTGATCATTGAAAACGAAGACTTCATGCAAATTGTGCTTGGTTGGTTCTGTGGAGACAAAGTGGTTGGCGGTTTACTTGACCTCATTCAGATGCGGACAGAGATAATGCCCACTACCCTGTGCTGTTCGTCAGTCTGTGAAGCTTGCCATTGATTTGCTGGTAGACTTGACCTTGGAGAGGTCACTGGCCTTTTTGCACCTCAGTTTCCTCATCTGTCTAGTGGGAAGTATGTCTGCCCTGTTGGCCTTGAAATTTGGTTTGACAAGCAGTGAGGGCCTGTGTAGGCCTGTTGGGGCCTTGGACCATGGGGTCAAGGTGACATCCAGGGCGAGGCAGGTCCCCCGCACCCCCTGGCCCCTGCCACTCTTCCCGTGAGGCTGCAGCCTCCTCGGTTTCTCCCCCCTGGGGTGGCTGGGAGCCTGGGGGTATCACAAAGGTGCTTCATGTGGGTCCTGGAGAGGTGAAGTGGGGGGTGGGGTCAAGAGAAGGAAAAGTCAATTTTTAGAGCCCAAAGAGGGGGCAGTGGCTCCCAGATTTAAGGGTTCTGTGAACTGGTTTAAAAAAATATTATATTTTTTAAAGTTAGGGCCAAGATAGGGTTTCTAACTTCCAATTTCATCACATAAGGACATAAAACATTCTCATCTACCGTTATTAGTCTTTTATAATAGAAGCGGTATTTTATTTTATTCTTTATTTCCTTCCTTATTTTTACTGAAGGATTGTTGATTTATAATACTGTGTTAGTTTGAGGTATACAGCAAAGTGAGTCAGTTATATGTATGCATATACATGGTACATGTATTTCAGATTCTTTTCCATTTTGGATTATTATAAGACATTGAATGTAGTTTCCTGTGCTACCCAGTAGGACTCGGTGATTAGTGGTGTGAATATAGTAGTGTGTATCTGCCAATCCCATGCTTCTGATTTATCCCTCTCCCCTCATTCTGCCCCCTTTGGTAACCCTAAGTCTGTTTTATTTGTCTGTGAGTCTGTCTCTGTTTTGTAAATAATTTCATGTGTCTTTTTTTGGATTTCACATACAAGCGACATCATATAGCACGGGTCTTTGTCTGACTCACAGGCGGTCTTCATCTTCACCCCCGGGGCCCAGCACCCTCTCCGCCGTATTCGGCCCTCAGCTCCGTACACCAGCTCCCTCTTTTCTTCATTCCATGAATGTTTTCTGGGGGCCTCCTACCTGCCAGTCAGCTCAGAGGCCTCTTGGGAGCCCCAGGCGACCACGTTCTTCCCTTCACGTAAGAGGCCGCCTCCCTCCACTGCTCTCTTAAACAGAACCTCTCGTCTCTTCTCAGAAATTCTGGGCTGAAACTAGGGCCCGCGTGCCCAAAGCAAGGCCAAGGTCAGAGTCAGCCATGTCACACAACCACTTGCCAGGGCTCCCGGGGGCTCCCTTGCACTCCTTGGACAGAGGCGTGAACCAGGCTTCTGGCTCATTGCTTGGCCGGTGGGAGTCAAGGCCAGGTCTGTTGGTTTCAAAGCTCTCATTCTTTCCATCATGTCATACAGTCAAGGCAGGGACCAGGGGTCCAACTACTAGACTCCTTTTTATTCCTTTCTGGGTTCTTCCAGAGACCCTGGGGTGGCAGATTCACATGGGGGCTTGTTGTACAAAGTGCCTGAGATTTTTCAAGGGTGCCTGACCCTAAATACCCAACCCCATGGGATGGTCTAGTGACAAAACTTTGTGATGCAGCCTTTGTTCCACAAAGTGAGGTCACCTCCTCATAGGTCCTTCGATGGACCAGTCCACTGAGCCTCCTGCAGGAGCCAGGCACCGTGTTAATTCTGGGGAGACGGAGATGAGGGAGATGGTGACCTTGTGTCCTGGGAGCTCACAGACTAGCAGAAGGTCAGGGGATAAAGTGGCCCTGTGCACCCAGCCTTTGGAAGGTCCACTGGGAACCACGGGCGGGACCTTCCTGGGGTGGGTGGTGGCAGCAAAGATTTAGAAAACTTTTTTGGCTACGCTGGGTCTTACTTGCTCTAGTTGCAGAGAGCGGGGGCTAACTCTTCGTTGCGGAGCATGGCCTTCTCCTCGCTGCGGCTTCCCTTGTTGTGGAGCTCAGGCTCTAGGCACGTGGGCTTAAGTAGTTGGGGCACACAGGCTAAGTAGTTGCGATTCCAGCTCTAGAGCCCAGGCTCAGGAGTCATGGCCCATGGTCTGGTTGCTCTGCAGCATTTAGGATCGTCTCGGACCAGGGATCGAACCTGTGTTCCCTGCATTGGCAGGCAGATTCTTACCCACTGCTACTGGGGAGGTCTGAGAGGACTTTTTTGAATTGGGTTTTGAAGGGTGCCTAAGAGTTTGCCAGGACAGCCATGCAATTAGCGGATTGCTAAAAAGCGAGGATCAACAGTGGTGTTCAATCCTGGAGGTTGTCTGTGTTAGTGTGTGCGGCGACACCCTGGAAACAGCTGGGAAAGTCAGTAACTGTTTGACTTCCTTTATTTACTTACTGCCCAGGGCTCAAGGAGAGTGAGAAGGTAGTTTTACAAAGATGTTGGAAGAATAAACTCCACGAGGGCATACACATTTTTTTCCAGGTAGATAAAGAGAGACCTTGTTAATAATGTTTCTGTTGGCTCCGTTTGACCTTGCTCTGAGGTCTCAGAAATCGGTCCTTTTTTTCTGTTATTTGGAGACAAGGGCCCCTGGCCTAGGCGATGGGCTCTGTTTTGCAGACTGTGTTCTTGTCTGTGGAACATCAGTCACATAACACTCATTTACCTCAGGACTTGTACAGAGTAGGGTGGTATTGATGTGTGAGCCATTTGGCAAAATATCCTTGCTCATAATTGGCAAGAGGACCGGGCTGAAGATGTTCTGTCCGAAGGCCGACTCCACGGTCCAGATGAGGTCCTGGGCTGCCCCCCACACACTGGGGGAGAGATGATGGAGGTGGGGTACAGAGAGAAAGAAGGTGGGAGTGACAGACAGACACGGACAGACCTGCAGAGAGAAGGAGGTCAAGAGACCGAGAGAGAAAGGAGGGGAGGGATGGAGAGAGACACAGGAACATGGAATGAGAGCTGGAAAGAGACGTGCAGAGTAGGAGAGAGACACAGCGGGAGGGAGACTGAGAAAGACAGAAGGAAGTGGGGACAGGCGGGGAGAGACACGATGGCAGAGATGGAGAGGCAGGGAGAGAGACACGCACAGAGGGAGACGCGCAGAGGCAGGGTGGAGAGAGAGGCAGTGGGTACCCTACCCCGGACCCTGGGGTATGTCGCGTGAACCCACATGGCCACTGGCTTTCCTGGTGACTCAGACAGTAAAGCATCTGTCTGCAGTGCAGGAGATCTGGCTTCAGTCCCTGGGTCGGGAAGATCCCCTGGAGAAGGAAATGCAACTCACTTCAGTACCCTTGCCTGGAAAATCCCATGGACGGAGGAGCCTGGTGGGCTATGGTGCATGGGTTGCAAAGAGTTGGACATGACTGAGCGACTTCACTTTCCTTATCTATCAGTTGACACCCAGCAAGGTTAGGTAACCTGCTTAAGGACACGTAGCTCCCAAGTCCAGGGTGGAGACTGTCTTCTAGCCCTAGGGTCTAGGGGGTGGCTTTGAATTAGGCCTCGAAGGACAGGCTCGGGGGAGAAGCTCCAGGTGGGACAGGTAATCCAGACACTGCAGGGGTGGAGGCATCTGCTCTATGCTGGACCCCTGGGTGTGGGCCTCACACACACTGTCCCCTTCACCTGCAGCCACTCAGAAAGGCTCAGTAACTGGATGGGATGGGGATCCAGTCTGTCTGGCCACACAGCAAGCCCATGACCTGTGGCCACACCACCCTGGGGCTTGGCCAGGGGGGAAAGAGCACCTGAGTTATCTCCCCAGTGTTGGCAGCTCTAAGCGAGCGTCCAATGTACTGAGAAGCTCTCACCTTTATTCTCTGATGCCTCCTATGGGGTCCAAGGCCCGGCAGCCTCCCCCAGACCTCAGCTCACCCACTCTCCCAGGTCCAGCTCCTCCCCTGGGCTCCCGTGAGTGTCTCAAGCTCCACCATGTTTGGGGGTTCACACTTTCACTGGTTACCCAACCCTCAATCCTAGCTGTAAATCCTCCTCGTCTTTAAAGCTGCTTAAACAGTGATGCTGGGACTTCCGTGGTGGTCCAGTGGCTAAGACTTCATGCTCCCAAAGCAGGGGGCTGAGGTTTAATTCCTGGCCAGGGAACTAGATCCCGAATGCCACAACTAAGACCAGATGCAGCCAAAATAAAAAACAAACAAACCAGAACAGTGATGCACTCCACCTGTAGGATGGGTTCTTCCTGCTCCTACTATGAGCTCACATCATCCGTGCAGGCACCTGTGTCCTTTTATAAAGGTTCCGGGGCCGAGTGGGAGTGGGGGAGGACTGCTGGGCACCCACAGGAGCTGGGAGGTGGCCGGGGGAGCAGGTGACAGCCACGTGATGGAGTTCACGTGCCCTGGCCCAGCCCCGGTCGTGTGTACCCATTCTCTAGTATCCTTCTTTCCCGGACAAGTGTTTTCCTTATTAATTCGCAGTGCCTCCTATCTTACTCCTTCATCTACGGCGTGAGCTGAGTGATACCAGCTCTAGTCTCACACCTTCTGTGGTGCTGATGTGGGCAGAGGCTGCAGCAGGTGCTGATAAACGACCCAAGATGGATACAGGAGGGAGCCAGCCCTAGTGGGCTGGGACACAGCATCCACAGAATTCTGCCCCAGTCAGTTTCACATCATTGCCAGTGATGCGATTCCCCCAAGGAGTGTATTAGGGAGGGCAGAAATGCCCTCTCTTGCATCGTTATTAGATTCCTGTAAATTAAGCGTAGAACCAGAATGTTCTCTTAAACATCACGACCATCCCTTCCCACGAGGTGTTTGCAGAACGCTTATTTACTCCTGTTGTTTTCCACACTTGCAGTTTAGAGAAAAAAATCAAGAAATCGTGTTTCTGTTCCCCATACAGTCCCATCCTCAACAGCAATAACAAGAGAACCGTCTTCCTGTTATGAAATCGCTGCAACCTCTTTAGGCAGGAAGAATGTTTTGTTACCAGGGAAGAGAAAGCATAAGCAGCAGAGGGAGTGGGTGGGTGGGGAGCGGCCGCACCTCCCTAGGTGGACCCTCCCCCGCCAGGCCTGCTAACCTGCAGACACTAGCTGTGACCTTGAGCTATACCACCTGCCATTCATCTTCCTCTCAGCCTGCTTCCTTCCACGTTTCCCAGAAGCCTTTGTTCTGGTCCACAGTGAATTGCCGAGAGAAGGAAGATCGTCTCTAGCTAAACATGGTCCTGCTTGCAATGACTCTGGTCCCACTTTATAATAGACAGGTATGTAATGTCAGGTTGTCGGGATAGCCATGTCTAGCCTTACTCTTTTAATAGAAAATCCGAGGAGAGAAACGAGAATAAATCAGTAGTGGAACCACCTGAAGAGCCTCTTCTGACTTCAGAAATTCCTGGCGGTCACGACAATAGCTGTCTGGTGGGCAGAGGTGCAGGCTGGCCCACTCCCCTTCCTCCAGATGGGGGATGAGCCTGGCAGGTGATCTGGCCACCCCTGGCCGGGTGCTTTTGCATCCGAAGGCCTGCCTTTTACCTGGTTTCTCCCGCATCTGTTTTCCTTGGTAGTCCCTGCAGGAGAGAGATTGAAGACCGGCAGTTAAGAAGCTGAGGCGAGGCGACTTTGTGTCCCAGCCATCCCCAATCCTACCCCGTCCTCCTGGCTGAGCTCAGAGAGTCAGCACGGAGTCCTTCTCCCACCCTCTGCCCTGAGCCCCGGCAACTGGGGCCCGTCTCTCTGCAGAAGGAGCCTCCTGGTTAGAGACCTGGGCCTCAGAGGCCAGGAAGCCACGTCTCTGAACTGTGAACTTGCCAGCCTTCCAGTCCTGCCGGGTGGTGGGTGACCTCACCCTCCAAACGCACACCATCCACAGCACCCACTTCCTTTCTGCCCAGGACCCTGGCTTTAGTGCCATTGTGGCCCTGATGTCAGGCCAGCTTCTCTCTACCCTGGCCGAGTCCAGCAATCCCAGCAGTGGTGGGTGATTCTGTTTCCATATTTACGGTTGCAGTAACACACACGGAAAACCCTTTCCAGCGGAAGTTTGGTTCCTCTTTCTTCCCTATCTTGAAAGACCCTGCCTTTGCTCTCCGCCTCCTTGCACATTATCACCCTTGGTTTAGCACGAGGACTGAACCTTCACTCACTTGTTCTTCATCATTCATTCTTCAGCTGACATTCCCCTGGATCTCGTTTCGAGGGCGTTGGTCATTAGCAAAGGCTCCCAGTCTCTCAAGGGCGGTCAGACCCCAGGAGCACCCTGATGAAGGCTAAAGGGGGAGGCCTGACTCCCTCAAGGTTCGGGGTGTCGGGGAGGCATTCCTGGAAGGGGCTGTGAGGGGAGAGCTCACTAGGGGCAGGGAGAGGGGCGGGGGTCCAGGCACGTGAAGCCTTGTTCAGGAAGCTGAGATGTTCCATGGACATCCCCCCCACCACCTCCAGGAAGGGTGGGCTGAGCTTTTGGAGCCTATCTGACGGCCTTTTATGAAATACTGAAAAGTGGAAAGCAAGGACAATAAAACCAGACCTCATCAAACTTCGCTTGGGAGAACGAATCCCCTCTGATGGGAAACCAGCCATCTTCCGAGCACGAGGCCAGAGCCCTGCGCTTCGTCCAGGGTGGTTCGCTGGGGGTCTCAGCCCCCTCTCTCTCTCCCCTTCCCTCTGGTCCTCCTCTCTCTCCCTTTCATCACACTTTTCGTCACTTAGTCAGCAGCCGTCTCTCAGTAGCTTACTCAGGCACGTGCCCTGCATCTGTGAGTAGCTGGGACCCTGTGGGAGTGAGATGGCCAGACACAAGCCCTGCTCTCATGGACCTCATCACCTAGCCTGTTGGCTGGGGGCCTCCGTGCCTATAAATATTAGATCAGGATGAGTGTGACTATCCTGGAAACCCTGGTGTACACGGCCACCCTGGGGCATTAGATGGTCATAGTCTCCCAGGTGATGGGGGATTGGTCAGGAGTGGGCGGAGGATGAAAGAAAGAACAAGCTGGTTTCATTTTCTTTCCATCATCTAGTGAGGAATGTTCACAAAAGAACTCACATCTTGCTTTCTCTGAAATTTGAATCAGTTATCTTTCATTGTTATTGTTCAGTTGCTAAGTCGTGTCCGACACTTTGCAACCCCCTGGACTGCAGCATGCCAGGCTTCCCTGTACTTCCCTGTACCTCCTGGTGTTTGCTCAGATTTATGTCCATTGAGTTGGTGATGCCATCCAAACATCTCACTGTCTGTCGCTCCCTTCTCCTCCTGCCCTCAATCTTTTCCCGGCATTGGGGTCTTTTGCAGTGAGTCAGCTTTTTGCATCAGGTGGCCAAAGTATTGGAGCTTCAGCTTCAACATCAGTTACCTTAATTGCTTTCAAATGATTGGAAGGGAGAACTCCCAGCAAAGGATCTTGGCCAAGTCCAGCTCACTCCTCATTGTTTTTGTGAAGCCAGTCCCATCTGGGACTTGAGATGGTCGATTTGTCAGTTACTTTGTTCCCTAAGCTGTGTGTGTAATGCTTATTTACATTCTGCTCACAGCCTTTCTTAGATTGTAGATGTTGCTCTGTTATATCCGAAGGTTGGGCTCTCTTATGGAGAAGGCGATGGCACCCGATTCCAGTACTCTTGCCTGGAGAATCCCATGGACGGAGGAGCCTGGTGGGCTGCAGTCCATGGGGTCGCGAAGAGTTGGACCCGACTGAGCGACTTCACTTTCACTTTTCACTTTCATGCATTGGAGAAGGAAATGACAACCCACTCCAGTGTTCTTGCCTGGAGAGTCCCAGGGATGGGGGAGCCTGGTGGGCTGCTGTCTATGGGGTTGCACAGAGTCGGACACGACTGAAGTGACTTAGCAGCAGCAGCAGCAGGGCTCTCTTATGGTGACTGTGTCTTTTGATAATCACGTTAATAACATTTCCATGGCTCTTGAAAGCCTGCCTAGTGCTTTCATATACATCAGCTAATTTGATTCATGCAATATCCCCAGGACCTGGGGTTCTCACCTCTCTTTCATAAGGAGGAAACCGAGACTCAGAGAGGTCGAGTGATGCGTCTAAGGTCACATAGCTGATACATGGTTGAGCAGAACCTCCGTGCTGGTTTGATTTGACTGTGTTGTCCTTGAGTTTGGGTTTCTCAATCCCACCAGTATTTATTGAGCGCTTGCTGTAGGCAGTATCAAAGGGGAGAGTGGAGTGCAGGCAATAGCAGGCAGAGCTGCTAGGCAGCCTGGTGGCTTTGGGGGAGGGTGGCAGCCTCAGGCCAGGGGAAGAGCCCCGGGCAGGTGTGTGGGTGGCGCCTGGACCATCAGGTGGGGACAGCACCTGTGGGAGGCTAGTAAAGCAGCAGGCAGAGCCTCGAATGCCTCTGGGTCCTGCTCCCCTGAGAGGTTCAGGCTGGTGTTCTGTGGGGGGTTATTTCTATGGAGAGACGTCCGGGGAGAGTGGCAAGAATGGGGCAGGACCGTTTCTGCTCGTCCCTTGTTTAGATGAGCCTTCATTCCTTCGGGAAAGAAAGGTGATCCTGGGGATGGAAGGAGGCCCGGGCCTTCACAATGTGCTATTGTGGGCTGCAGCCAGTTGGCAGCCAGATGGGGGAACGTAGCAGTCCCTGTGCTTATCTGCAGACAAGGGATCCCATTTCTGCTGCTGCAGAGAGAGGGAGGCAGGCCCCAAGGCTGTGTAAAATGCCTGCTTGTTTCGGGGGGCACCCGCATGGCACCTGCCCCGGCCCCCACAATGAAGGGGGTGGGGAGTGCTGCCTACCCTGTCCTCTGTCAGATAGAAGTGCTCCTTTAAGGGGCTGCTTTGAATGGTGGCTTTTAGCAGAGCCCTGGCCTGTACTGCTTCCTTTGTGGCTCAGCTGGTAAAGAATCTGCCTGTAATGTGGGAGACCTGGGTTTGATCTCTGGGTTGGGGAAGATCCCCTGGAGAAGGGAAAGGCTACCCACTCCACTATTCTGCCCTGGAGAATTCCATGGACTGTTATAGTCCATGGGGTTGTAAAGAGTCGAACATGACTGAAGCGACTTTTACTTCACTTTCACACTGGCCTGTATTAGAAAGGATGAGGTCGGGTGACTTAGGGGACCGCGTGGCTGGGACTCTCCAGCTCAGAGAGGGTAAGTGGTTTTCCCAAAGACACAAAGCCTTGCGGAACCATTCTCTCTAGCTCATGCTGAGTTTTTTGAGGTTTTTTTTTTTTTGAAATGGTCTTTGAAGATAAGTGGGATTCTCTCTCTTTTTTTTAAGACAAATGTAGTAAAGAGCAGTGTAGCCATTCTTCTGAGGTCAGCGTGACACTGTGGCCAGGAGGAAGAGCATTTCTGATTCAGAGGGCTTGGCCGTGTGAAGGGAGCAGTGTGCCCACCAGCGTGGGTGGGTGGAAGTCCCCTCACCGCCATCATCTCCGTTCTGCAGCCCCCAGACTTGGCCATGTCCACGTGCGCTCTCTCTTGTAAATTTTTCCTGCAGCATTTCAGTTCTATGAGAGATGCTGAGGCGTCTCTGTGTTTCTGGAAGAGGTGACCCACTCCCCTCAAAACCACCGGGGGAGCTGGCTGGGTAAGTGAGACTCCTGGGACCTCCTGGACCTGCCGATTGGAATCCTCAGGGTGAGGCCTGGAACCTGCATTTTAAACCAGCTCCCAAGGTCAGCCAAGGTGTGAGCGCCCCTCGCCCGGAGCCAGGACAGAGGTTCAGATCTTGAGCCTGCCCCGTGGCTGTGCCCTCAGATCAGCCATTTCCCAGTCCCTGAGGCTTGGGATTTAGTGTGTAAGGCGGAGACACCATGCCTGCCTTGGAGGTCAAGATTGCCTAAGGTGTAGAAAACGTTCAGTGCCTGGGGTGTGGCAGCCTTCAGTGGGCCTGCTCACTGGTGATCAGGGCAGGGTGATTTGGGGTGCAGAGGGGTGCAGGCACTGGGTGGTGGGATGTGCCCGCTGGGAAGGCGTCTGGCCATGAGCAGCCTCCCGGAGGAGGTGGCCCTTGGGACTGGGGAAGAGACTGTGTTTAGGGCCTCGAAGCTGCAGCTTACAGAAGAGCCTATAGGGACTCCTGGAGATGGTGCCCTCTGGCCCTCTGTCGGGTACCCGGGCTCCCAGAACTTGGGGTTCTTGGGGGGCACTCAGAGCTGGCTTCTTGCTTGGGGAGGTGGTGTCGGAGTGCACCCACACGCTTGCCCTTCCCTTGGGGCGTCCGTCATATCCTCTGCCCTCCGGAGCAGCCGCAGACTGGGAGTGGCTGATGGAGGGCCTGGTGCCTGCAGAGGAGCCCCCAGGACCGCCTGGACCTGACACTCTCCCCTACTGGTTGCCACGGCTCTTCCCTTCCCTTCCCCTGCCTGCCTCCTTGCCCAAGTGTCCTTGCCCTTCTGTCATGCCTTTCCCCCTTTCCTGGGGGGACCAAGCCCCCTCCTCTGTGCCTGCAGCCCTCCCACGGCAGGGGCAGCACCAGCTTATAGGAGATGAGGGTCCTGCCACCACCCCCCGCCACCACCCTGTGTTCCCACTGTGTATCCTTTAGTAGCTGGGACCTTAAACTCAGGAAGGCCTTTTCCTGAGCTGCACGCTCCCGCATCTAGGTGAGGTCACCTAGGTGTCACCAGGCACGTGCATCCTGGCCCCTGTGACACCAGCCTGAAAATGACTTGCCCAGGGAGCTGGGTGGGAGGGATTTGTGTCCCCCTCCCCTGCGCGCGCACACACACACACACACGCACGCACGCACGCTCCACCAAGAAACTGAGGTCTTTGGAACTAGAACTCAGGTCCTCTGACCCTGCTTTTGCTCCTCCCCGGTGATGCTCTTGGACAGTAAGTGGAAGTGAAAGCCGCTCAGTTGTGCCCAACTCTTTTTGACCCCAAGGGCTGTACAGTCCATGGAATTCTCCAGGCCAGAATACTGGAGTGGGTAGCTGTTCCCTTCCGCAGGGCATCTTCCCAACCCAGGAATCGAACCCAGGTCTCCTGCATTGCAAGCGGATTCTTTACCAGCTGAGTGGGTGCCCTCACCATATACCTGCCCCAGGCCTTCAAGTTTCGCCCAGGCTCTGAGAAGACAGGGCACGAGGGGACCCCGGAGAAGCCGATCTGGACCTAACCCGGGTCTTCTGCTTTCTGGAGCCCGCTCCTCCCACCATCTTCCCGAGGCCACACCTCTCCTGCTGGATGCGAGTCCCCACCACCTGTGTCCTGTGGGCCCGCCCTGAGCACCCACCAGACCAGAATGTGGACCCTGAGGGGTGCTTTGTGCACCAGAATCGCTCCCTGCTGGGCTCCTGCAAATAGCAAAATCTCAAAACTCACCTACAGCTCTGGTTTTCCCAGAGAACACGTGTCTGGCCATCCCCAGCTGATGGCACTTGGCCCACCTGATCTGAAGCCTCCTTCCTCTGCGGCCTGTCCATAGCCTCAGCCTCCCACCTCAGTGGCTCCAGCCTTACCTCTGTGGCCTCTGGTCCCTGCCCTGCCTGCCTCCTTCCTCCGTGGCCGTCCATAGCCTCAGTGGCTCCAGCCTTACCTTGGTGGCCTCTGGTCCCTGCCCTGCCTGCCTCTAGGCTCCCGCAGCCCTGCACTCCCCTGGACTGTATACTGTCCTGGTTTCTACTCCTCGGCATGGACACTCTGCCTGTGCATCTCTGAGCCTCCAGCAGTGGACGCAAGGAACCCTTGGCACTTGGCGCCAGTGATTTGACCTTAGATCAAGGAGGCTAGAGCTGCAGGAGCCCCTGAATTTTTGTCAAAGTACCAGAAAAGCTCTTGTCCCCTTGCACGGCCCCCTGACTAGAGCCCCCCATGGATCCTTGGAATTGCAGTGAGCCCTGTGCTGGGGGTGGGTCTACCCTGGACACCTGCGCTGCCCAGGGTCCTCATGAGTCACATGGTTCTTAGTGCCTGTCCCGGGACTTCGGGAGGGCACTTGTGCACATGTGTGTTAGTGTGTGCATGCCCACAGGTGTGCACCCAGAGTCGCTGGACTGGAGGCCCCGAGCGCAGGGCAGGTCCCTCTCCTCTTTGTCCCCCAGACTGGCATTTAATCCCACAGTCAGTGGGGCTTTGGTGATTGCTGGGGACCTTTCTCAGGATCCTTTCGACGCCTCATGATGCTGCAGGCGCTCAGTCCCTGAGCTCCATGTGTCACGTCCTCGTTGCTCCCTGGCACACCTCGCATGATCTCCACAGTATTTCCTCTAGGTCACTGCCACCTTCCCCCACTGCCCCCAGGGACAGCGTGGGGCGCCGGGGCTCCGGGTCCCGGGTGTGTGCTTGGGTTTGAATGATGCGTGTTTACTGAGCTTCCCTGCTGCCCGCACCAGCAGCTCCAAATGACATTTCAGGAATTGAATTACGACATTTCAGTACTTGCAGAATCCAGCAATAGATAATTTGATTCTATCTGTTGGAAGTCATTGCCACAACTGGCTCCGTTTCTTTGCCAACATCCCTCCCTCATGTGGAGAGATAGCAGAGGAATGCCACAAGCCCTGGATTGTCCTCAGAGCACGACTCCCAAGCCGGTGGCCGCCAGTGGCCTTTTCTTGGGGTTGGGGAGAAGCCCTAGGCTGCCTCCAGGCAGGACCCGGGCCTACCTTGTGTGCCCCTGGTGCCCGATTGCCCAGCCTGCCCTGTGTGGCAGAGCTGACCCAGCACCCAGACCGGCTGAAGGTGCCACTCCGGGGTGGTGGCCAAGGCAGAGGTCTGTTCCTCCCGTGTGAGGGGCCAGGGAGCGGGGGCGACCCCGCCGTGCCTGAAGCTGCATCAGGACTCCCCAGGCCTGATCTCTAGGCTCCATCTTGCCTCTTCCAGGTTGTTTCTTTGGGGCTCACATGTCCCATGGCCCCAGCAGCCGCCATGGCCGACTGCTGCTTCCTCTGCCTGCTAGGAAATTCTCTCCGGAGTTTCCCAGCCTCGTGGTATCAGTGAACCTATCAAGGTCGCAGGGCGCCCTTCTTGGCTCTTCAAGGACATCTGCCTTCCTGCCTTCTGGCTGGGAGTCCAGCGGCTGGTTGAGTGTAGACACGTGCCCAGGGCACCTGTCTGGGTTCTGTGTGGAGCTGAGCTGAGCCCTGGCCTTGCCCCTGTCCAGGGCATGAGCCCAGACGTGTCTGCTGAGACAGGGGGGAGCCCCTCCCAGCAGTGAGAGAGGGAGCAGGTGTAGACCCCGGTGTCCAGGAAGAAGTGAGTTTTCCTAATGAACTTAAGAAGAGAGGTTCTGAGCCAGGAAGGACAGCTTGATGCCGGCTCCTGCCCTCCTTCCCCTCTGCTCTTTTGGGGCCCTTCTCTCCGTGTTCTCAGCCTGAGGATGTAGCTGGAGCCTCTTGCTTGGGTGGTTTTAGGCGTAGGGTCAGGCTCCATGGGATCCAGGCCCAGGGCTTGTTGTTTAGTCACTCAGCCATGTCCAGTTCTTTGTGACCCCATGGTCTGTAGCCTGCCAGACTCCTCTGTCCATGGGATTCTCCAGGCAAGAATACTGGAGTGGGTTGCCATGCCCATCTCTAGGGGATGTTCCTGACCCAGGGATTGAACCCAGGTCTTCTGCCTTGGCAGGCAGATTCTTTACCATCTGAGCCACCAGGGGCTTCCCAGGGCTGGGGACCCGCTTTTGTCTTCCATGTGGGGCCTGAGCCCTGTTCCGGACATGGACCTGCGGGAGTGTAGCCAAGCTCCAAGAAGTGAGAAGGGGGCTGGCACAGGGCAGGAGGCAGGTTGATAACACAGGTCTTGTTTGTGGTCGCTTTAACGAGCAGGGCCCGTGGACCTCCTGGTTGCCTCTGGTTCAGTTCCTTCTGATGAAGAGCAGGTTCAACCACCGCGGAACCTGCTCCTGCCCCAGGGGCTCTCTGGCCAGTGAGAGGTGTCCTCACAGTGGTCCTGAAACGGCTCCCGTGACAAGCAGTGCCGTGGGAGGGACCTGAGGAGAAGGTGGCAGTTGAGCCAGTCAACGTTGTCACCTGTTTGATTCCCTCTTTTGTTGTTTCTGTATGTTGTTTATTTATTTTTTATTTTTTCTGCCTGTGCCATGTGGCATGTGAGATCTTAGTTCCCTGACCAGATATCAAACCTATGCTCCCTGCGTTGGGAACACGGAGTATTAACTCCTGGGCCCCCCAGGAAAGTCCCTTGATTCCTCCTCAATCAAATAGTATATGCTGTGTTTGGATCCACCAGAGAAAGCTGCATGAGAGCTCAAAGGAAGCATGACTTCAACTAGACCGGAATTAATTATGCTTTAAGAGGTTCCACTTGGAATTTTGAAAAAAGCGAAAGGCACTGGCCTCGCTGGGCCACTCCCAGTGTGTCCTTGAAACCTTTCCACTCCTTGAAATGTACTTCTAAACATTCTGGAAAAACCAACTTTCTCCTTCCATCAACAGCCCTTATCTCCACATGCAGGCACATACCTACCTGGTCCACTTATCGTCGAGAGCCAACCGGGCTGGGCCCCTGGGGCTGCTGGGGACTCAGGTTTATGTTTGGCAGCCTGCCCAGGGCAGCCCAAGCTTGTCCTTGGAGGGGGCCCCAGTGGAGGGAGCGGAATGAACCTAGGAGCCCTTTTCTTCTTTCTCTCCCGAGTCCCCCTCTCCCCTTGGTTAGTCCCTGCTTCCCCATCCCAACGCCTCTTCTTAGTTCGCTTCCAGCCTGGTTCCCAGCCATCCCAGTGGCGCTGGGGCGTGGGGTGGAGGACAGAGCCGCAGCACCAGTGAGTGTGTGTCCATCGTGTCCACGGCTGCATGCACGGAACCTGGTGTGTGTGTGTGCACAGGTGCTCACAGGGGACTTTGGGGTTAGGATTTTTTGGCTGTTCTGTGTTTGTCCCCAGCTGTGGAAGTTCAAGGCCCCTGTGTGCAGAACCAGACTGTCTCTCTGAGGATCGGTTCATGGGCTGCGGGCAGGAAGAGGAGGTGCTGGCCTCCGGGTGGCTTGGATCGCCTTGGAGCTGAGTGGGGTCCCTCGTGTCGGCGGCCCCATGGCGCCAGGCCGGGTTTGGCCCCGGTCCCAATCAGGAAGCCACAGTGGGCGGCAGGCTGTGACTGGGTTCACTGCACTTGGACAGTTCTCTGCTCCTTAACAGGCTGCTTCCCATCCTTATTTCCTCTGCCCAACGAGCCTGCAGATGCAGAAATGTACCTCGAGGGCCTGCACTCTCTTACCTAAAAAGCCCGAGAGCCCCGTGGCTTACCTGTTGGTGTCTGGTGAACAGACCGCAGTCTCGTTTCACCAGCTGGCTCTGCTCGCCCTTTGGCTCCGTCTCCGGTTCTGATCGTTCTTCAACTGGGGCTGAAGATCTAATGTGCCGCGTTTCCGGGGCGTGAGCCGCGTGGCTCTGCGGGCTGTGTGGCTCAGGTGAGGGTGGAGGGGTGCTTCTTCGGGGCGCTGTTTGGTTCTCCCTGAGTGTGTTGAGCGCCCGTTCCCTGCCCTCCATCAATTATTAACCCCCTACTGTGTTCCAGATGCTGCGCTCCATGCGAGGGGCACATGATGGGTGAGGCTTGATGCCCGAGAGCCCAGGTGGGTTGGGAGGTGAGCAGGGAGGCATATATGCGACGGTATCATGGGCACTGCCACTGGGGCAGCGGGAGCCCACACTCCCTGGCCTGTAAGCTGAAGCTGGTCCTGGGAAGATGGTCAGCCCCCCATGGCCTCTGGAAGCCCCCTGGACTCTCTCCCTGCCCCTGATGTTTCAGTGCCTCCCTGAGTTAGCAGATCAGCACCACAGGCCCCCCCCTCCAGCCTCATTGTCCCCACGCTGGCCTTGCCCCGCAGGTGGGACAGTCTTGAACAGGTGTAACACTGGGGGCTGAGAGCTCCAGCCAAGGCCAAGCCACTGAGGCCAGCAGGCCTGGGCGCCTAGGATGCTCCAGGATGGAGAGCAGCCTGCTGGCTGGGAGAGGCGAGCGGGCTGACTGGAATGGGAGGCAGGCAGGAAACTGAGGCCTGGAGCAGCGGGCTTTGTCCTGGGAGGAACAGGTCCAGCACCCCCACCTCACCCCCCAGCACATTCAAGACACTGCCGCTGCTCCATGAATAAGACATGAGATGGTCAGAGCCCTCGATGTAGCATTGTTATCATCTGACTTGATAATAGGAAAATTAAACTTTAAAGTGATCTAAAGTGACAAGTGACAGGAATGTTCCTAGAAACCGGAGATTGGGTGGCAGAGCAGGTCCCAGGACAGATGGTAGCAGACAAAAAAGCCCCTGGAGTGGGTGGGTTTTAATGTTTCAGAGTCCTTAGTCGGGGACAAAAGGTCCCTTGATTCCAGGGCCGGGGGGCTTTGGAGGAGATCCCCAACTTCAGTGCCCTGGGTCCCAGGCCTAGGCCGAGTCACACACCATGGTTTGGTTTCTGGGTGCAGGCTCCGTGGCCCTGGGGTGGTTCCTTCCTGCTGGGGTCCAGAGCTGACCCCTTGGACCTGAGGCCTCCTTCTCACTGAGAGCCCCCTTCACCCCCGCACCAGCCTCGGGGAGCAGACGCTCCTCCGCCCGTGGGAAGCAGAGGGCCCTGGCCTGCCCCAGCAGCGCCCCCGCCCTGAAGGTTTGGATGTTCCCATTCCTAACCAGAGGGCCCTGGGGATTCTTAATCCATGTCCCCCACCCTGCCTCCCCTGGGTCCTGCAGGCGAGACCTGGCTCCCAGGGCAGCGGAGCAGGCATGGGTGTATCTCGCTCAAAGATGAACCCATGATAAGGGTCCGGGTGAGGCAGGACTGGGGGCTGGAGGGGGCGTGTTGGGTGGAAAGGAGAGAGTGCTTTGGCCTGTAGGTCTGCACCGGCCTCTTAGAAGGGCATGGGAGCCGAGCTGGGACAGAGAGGAGGCAGGCAGGACTTTCTGATGCATTTTAGTCTGTTTTTCCCCCCAGGGGCCTCTAGGAAAATCCGGCTGGATGAGTCCTCACATCCCCGCTCCCCTGACTGGCTGTCCCTAAGCTCAGGGTGACCTGGCTGGGTTAGCTACCCGCCCCCCACCGTGTCCCTACAGTCCTGTGCCTCCTCTTCCTTCCTTCTGGGTGTCCTAGATCTTCCCCTGAGCCGCTGGGCCACGACCTCCGGGTCACTGGGGCAGAACGCCAGTGCCCAGGGGACAGGACCACATAACACACTTATTTTAATTAGAAGAGTTATGTAACAACCTAAGTTGGCAGAATACAGGGCAAAAAAAAAAATCACTGATGGTGGCCTCCCTGCACGGGCCCTCTCTTCTCTGTGTGTTCCCTTCTTGTCTTGTTTGTTTTCATTTCAGGGTTGATGCCTGCCTTCCAGGGTTGCCTGTTGCCCTTCACTTGGCAGTTCTTGGTGGTCTTTACAGAGTGTCCTGGGGAGCGGGGGCTGTTTCTCTTCACTGTTTATGGTGCACAGGATGCAGAGATGGGGCCCTGTCCTGCCCCCTAGGGGATGACCCTCCAGATGGGAGGCCTGGTTTGGAGCCAGCCAGCACCCTGTGCCTGCCTGGCCAGAGCTGGGTGCAGACGAGGCCTGGCTCTCAGGGTCATGCAGGTGGACAGACACAGGTACATCAAGTTTAAAGATAAGCATGTGACAAGGGTCCAAGTGAGGCAGGAGGGAGTCTGGAGAAGAGCTCTTGGGTGCAAAGGGAGAGAGTGCTTTTGACTGTAGGTTCTACAATGGTCTCTTGGAAGGGCCTGGGAGCTAAGGTGGCACAGAGAGGAGGCAGACAGAACCCTACCCCCTCACCCCCGTCTCCATGTCACCGGCAGCAGCGTTGAGATGGTGTCCTAACCCCGCCGTCCTCCCTGGTGAGGATCAGTCTGCAATTACTCGTCTGTGATTGGTCGATGGTCTGTCTCTTCTGCTCCGGGGAGGATGCCCAAGGGACGGGACTTTGTTGGCCTACTGGCCACATGGAAGAGATGCCTTAAAGTACTGCCTGGACAGATGGGACAGGGAGGGGTGATAGGCTGACATCTGTGCAATGGAAGAATCCAGAAGGGTGGTCTTTGCAGGGGGATCTGAACCCAGAGGGGGTCTGGGGGTCTCTTCTCTAGTCAGCTGTCTTTTGAAAGAAAAATGAGACAATTGTACAAAAACAAGGCAGTGTGGGGAGGGGAGAGAATTCCTACCTATACTCCCAGTGCAGAGGCAACACTTTGGTGTACATGCTACCCTGGGATGCCCCGGACAGATCCAAAATCCTACAGACGTGATTTCATATGTGGGATAATTCCTCAACTACTGTTAGAGAGCCTGTGTGTGTGTGTGTGTGTGTGTTTTTCATTAGCGATGTTTTGTTCTCTATACAGTTCACCTAGCAGCACTGTATTGACAAGGAACCTGTCCTTCCTGGACACCCTGCTACTCATCCTGGGGCTGGGGTGGTGGTGGGGGTGGGGTGGGGGCTTTTCTCAGGCCCAAGCCGTGTGTCACAGCAGTCTGGGTGAAGCACAGTGGCAGAAAGAATGGACATGGACCCCACCCCTACTTCATATCGCTTAAGAAACTCAAGACAAAGCTGTCAGACAAGCCACAGAGGAAGAACACAGATTACAACTACGTCACCATCACTGCTGGTACTTACATTAACTGTATCATTATTTGTTGGGATGAATGTGAATTCTGAAGTCGGAACTGACCTGGATTTAAGCCCCTGATCATCCTCTTTGCAGCCAGGTGACCTTGGATGAGTTAGCTCCCTTATGTATGTCAGACACTGTCCCTCCCTCTGAGAACTGGAGGAGAAAGTGAAACCCCAAAAAACTGTCTATGACAAGCCCTTGTGCACATGGTGTACTAAGCACATGTTGGCTGCCTTTCTGCCCTTCTTTTGTGTTTGATAAAATACAAGGAAATCAACTGAAAAACTATCAATTAGTTTTTCTATTTAACTATCAATTATTTCTCCTGAAATAATCAGGAGAGTTGTTGGAAAGCTGATACCTATTCATATTAGCCATGACCACTCATTAACATATAATTTTGAAAGATCCCATTCTTGTGCTGAAAATGTTATGTCAGTGGTTACACAATCATATACCTTTGTCAAAACCCATTGAAACATATACTTAAAATGAGTGAGTTTTATAGTATGTGAATTATACCTTAAAGAGCTTAACTTAAAAAAAAAGACCCCATTTTTAATGCCAACAAAGCATATGAAAATAGCCAGGTCTAGCAGCAGCAGATGAAGAAAAAAATGACATTTAAATATTCCAGTTTTGTTTCCTTGCTACAAGAAGTTACACACATTAGTTCATCATTCAACAGGCATTTATTGAGTGCCTGCTCTGTGCTGAGCTTTGTTTTAGGCTCTGAGGACCCACCTGAAAAGTAATGACGAACCTCTCGTCTCAAGCGGTGCACATTTCTTGGGGGGACCTAAAGTAAATGTGATCAGTGAAGAAACTGTACCACCTGTCAGGCGCTATGTGCCCCAGGAAGGCTTGATGCAGGGTGGTGGGGAGAGGAAGCAGGTTGCTGGAAGGTCTTATAATTTTAGGCAAGTCGATGATGGGAGACCTCATTAAGAAGATGATATGTGTTCTGTAAAGCAATTATCCTTCGATTTAAAAATAAATTAATTAAAAAAAGCAAGAAGGTGATAGTGAGCAAAGCGTGGGGACTGTTGTCCAGGAGGGTGGTTCAGGCCCAGCCAGTACCAGACCCCCGGGGGAGTGGAGCTGCCAGGCGTGGCGGACAGGGAGCAATTTGGGGCAGCCTCAGAAATCTGAGTGAGTGAGGACATAAACCCTTGTTACCAAGCAGGGCAGCCCCCTTCGTGACTGTCACACAGTGCATATTTCATGAAAGTTTACCATAATGAGGCTATATCTTTTATATACTGTGTTGTAAAGCAGCATAATAGTTTATTGAAAAATGTTAGTCTATTTATTAAAATCGTCCTTTGTGGCCTGACTTTGCAGGCTTTGTTACTGTTTCATTCCTCTGAGGGCCCAACAGTTTGTTAAACCAATGCCCTGCTGTTCAGTGCTTGCTCCTTCTAGAAGGTTACACCAAGAAGCGTGGGGGAAGCCGGACAGTGGGGGTGATGTCCGCCCTAAACGGCCAAATGGGAAGAGGGCTGAGCTGAACCACAGGTGAAGGCCGGTACCGCGTGTGTCCAGACTTGCTGGACCCTCTGGGTTTATTCTGTTTCTCCATTGCTTTAGATGCCACATTGCTGCTGCTGCGAAGTTTGCGTCCCAGTCTGTGGACTCTGGTAGAGTGGCCTTGCCCGCTGCAGCTACCTGGCTGGCGCCCGAGTGCCCGGCCACACAGGACCCCTCCCACCTGGGCATGGCTCCCTCCTCTCCTCCTGGTCAGTCTCCAAGCCCCACCCCCTGCAGGCCCTCCCTTCTGGAAGCTTCCCTTCCTCTCTGCTCACATCTCCCTCTCGCATGTTGAGGGTCTCCCTAGCAGACGAGCAGCTCCCAGGGCAGTGCCCAGGGCCAAGGTTATTCACCAAAACGCATGACCCAGACCTGCCTGCCTCTCTCCCCTCTTCTACTCCACCCAGGTGCTGGGTTTGGTGCCGAGACACAAAAGTGGTTCTTAGGAAGTTCTCTTCTGAAGAACTGTTAGCCCAGGGTGGAAAGTAAACACGTGAACACACAGGAACATTGAGAATCATTTTCAGGGGTACAAGCGGCCGAGGGGCCTTGGAAGGCACCAGGGGAGAGGGCATCGGAGCAGGTGCAGAGGAGGGTGAGCTGCCTGAGCAGAAGGTGTGGGGCTGGGCTGGCCTCTTCCCTTCAGACTAAAGGCCTTTGTTGAGCAAGGTGGTCATTTCCAGGCCAGCACCCTCCTGTGGGCCGGGTTTTGGGGGGACAGGATGACCCTGGCCCTGTGGAATAACTGGTTTGGATTTAGGCCAAAGCAGCATCTTGAGGCTGCGTTCAGCTATCTGGATTCGCTGGCATATTCCAGCACCGGGACTCAACAGCTGCAGAATGGAGGAAGGGATATTCTCAGTGTTTGAAAGTTTGGGAAGGGGCTACCTTGAACGGGAGCATGGGGCTCATTTGCTTGAGGATTTAATACTTCCAAGGCCCAAGGGGATCACAGAGATGTGGTTACAGCTGTCAGTTTTATATTTTGTCTGCACACCCCCCGCCACAAAGAAGGTGCCTGCCGTGTGGTCCAGGACGTGGGGCCTGGGGGAGCCTGCTGTCCTCTGGGTGGAGAAGCGTGTCCTTCAAAGTGTCTTTGCTCTGAGTACACATGTGAAAGACTCATTGTGAAAAGGGCAAAAATGAGCAAAAGAAGAAAGCAACTCAGGCCTACGGTTCAGAGATCATCATAGCTAACACTTGGGGCCGTGTCTTCTGGTCAGTATTTACTTACAGAGAGGTGAAGAGATGTTGCGGTATGTTGTCATTGATGTCATGTAACGTCCATGTCATGTCCTCCCTTTTCCATTTAGTATCATTTCAGCCCATTTATCTGTCATTAAAAAGTGTCTGTAAACTTTTAATGCAAAATCATAGGGCTTTGAACTTGGCAATGATTCTTCCCAGCCTTCTCGTTCCATGGAAGGAGGCCCTTGTGTCCCTGACCGCTCCTGGGGACATCAGAGCAGGGTGGGCGTTGGGACTGGATGTGACCCTGTGAGCTGCCCCCCAGCCCCCAGCCCCAGCTCCCTGGGTCTCTCTGCCTTCATCCGCCAGATGTACATTCGTGTCTCCGGCGCACGGGTCTGCGATTGTCTGCCTGAGCAAATGATTCCAGAGACGGGTCTTGACGTCACTGCCGTCTCCCTGGAACCCTGCCTCCCTCTTTCTGTTTATAAAACATTCTTCACTGTGTTTCTCAGAAAAATTGTGCAGATGATAGAGGTGTTACTTGTGGTAGTTAATTTTGTAAAGATTTAATATTATTCTTATTTATGTTTATTTTTTGGCTGTGCGGCGTGTGGGATCTTAGTTCTCCAACCAAGGATCGAACCCGTGTCCCCTGTATTGGAAGCATGGAGTCTTAACCTCTGGGCCACCAGGGAAGTCTGGGAGTTAATTTGAGGGGGGAGGTGTTGATGGTGCTGGGAGACAGGTATGAGGGTGGCCGTACATGAGGGCACACACCCCGGCTTTTTGATGGGCTGGGCTGTCGGAGGACAGCTGTGGGCCCAGCCGTTCAAGCCTCTGGGGACAGGAGCAGAATATTGGGGGTTAGATGGCCTCACCGGCAGTCAGATGACTGACCCCCAGAGGCCTTGAGTGACGGGGTGGCGCTTGCCGACCGAGTCTGCCCACTGCTTTACATGATGCATATCAGATGCGAGGGTACAAAACCGGAGTACTGTCAAATTCCAGAAGCTCTGGTAGGTTGAAAGGAGGAGGGGAATGTAAGATGAATTTAACAGGGTAAAAGGTAAGCTTTGCACTTCGGTTGAGCACAGATTCATTCATTCATGAATGTTCAGGTTTGAGGAAAAAAATGGAGAGATGTGGGAGACGTCTGTGCACACACAATCCTGGCTCCTCCTGGTCGGTCTCCGCAGGCAGCACAGCAGCCCCCGAGCTGGCCTGGCTGGGGGTCTTCTGGGCAGAACTCCCAGGGGAGCAGGGGGCCCTCTTGTAAGGGAAGGTGGGCTCCCTGCACCGGGCTCACCTGTAGGTCCAGACAGGAATTGTCCTCGCTGCACAAATGCCTCATCCTTGAAGAGGTGTCGGCCAAGCCAGCTGTGCACCTGTGGGTTGTACTGTCTTTTAACCACAGTAAATTGACAATTTTCAGAAGTCCAGCTCTCAGACAGCAGGTGCATGAGGCTGGAGTGGTCTGGGGACACTAGGCTCCTGTGCCCTGGGGATGGGGGTGGTGGGCAGGCCGCCAGAGGCCGGCCAGGCTTCTCAGGGGACCAGAGAGTGTGCAGCGGTGCTGCTGTGGGCTGGGCAGGCATGGGTGTGTGTTTGCTGTTTGTGTCTTTAAGATGACTGGTTTTCTCCCCCTGGGCCAGCCCTGCTGGACACAAGCCTGTGGGCCCCCGGCAAAGGCCCCCCTGCCATGCTCCTCTTAGGCCCCCTTTCACTTGGGAGCTGTGGGTGCTGACCGAAGCTGCCCACTGACCTGTGATGTGTCACTTGCCCCTGCCTGGGTGAGGGAGTGTCTTGGAAGTCCTCGGAAAAGCTGCTCCCTAGTCCCCATCCCCTTGCATTTCCTGTCTCTGCTTGGCTGGCTCTTATTCATCTTTCGTTCTCCATTTAGATGTCACCTCCTCCAAGAAGCCTTCCTGGATCCTTAGATAGGACTGAAAGTCTCATCACGGCCCCCTCGAATCCTGCACTCACTATCCTCATGGCACCTGTCACTTGCCTCATAATCTGATGCACCTGAGTGAACTCCTTGAAAGCAAGAATTATACATATTCCCTGTTGCATCGTGACACCTGGGACAGTGCCTGGCACATAGCAGGTGTTCGGTTAAATGTGTTTTGAATGAGTGAAAGGATGCACGGATGAGACTTCCATTTCCTCTCCGAGACCACCCTTTCCCACGGGAAGGGTCAGGTGTGGGAACCACTGGTGTTTTGGTTGGCCTGGGTCACCGGGACAGAGGCAGCCCTCATGGGGCTTATGCTACCCCAAGAGCGGGGCTTCCTGAATCCTTGCCCACTGCCCCTGAGTGGGGTGAATGTAAAGCATGGGTGCGGTCTCCACAGCAGGCCAGCGGCAAAGATTGCCCATCCTCCTATTCCTGCCTGCCCACAGCAGGCCTGGGACCCGAGTACTTCTTGTAGCCCCTCCAGATCTCAGAGAAGCCTGGGGAAGGGGGCTTCCTTATGTGAGACCGTATAGCAGTAGGGGCTTCCCTGGTGGCTCGGACGATAAAGCGTCTGTTTGCCATGCAGGAGACCTGGGTTCGATCCCTGGGTTGGGAAGATCCCCTGGAGAAGGAAATGGCAGCCCACTCTAGTATTCTTGCCTAGAAAATCCCATGGACGGAGGAGCCTGGTGGGCTACAGTCCATGGGGTCTCAAAGAGTCGCACATAACTGAGCGACTTCACTTTCTTTCATAGCAGTGGGGGCAGGGTGGCTCTGTGCCCTGCAGGACCTTCCACACGGCATTTGGGGGTGAGAGCGTGGTTCCATGAGCTCCGCACTCTTCTGGCCCCGAGACGCTGAAACCAGTGGAGAAGTGGACCCCAGTGACAAGCCGCAGGGGACTGCGTTTACATCAGGGTCTTGTCCTGGTGGACAGCTTGGACTGCATGACTGCTTGTTGTGGGGTGACCTGTGCTGTGGGGTGTTTAGGAGCATCCTTGCCTTTACCCCTCAGGTGCCAGTAGATGACCCCCCCTCCACCCCCAGTTATAATGACCAGGAATGTCTCCAGACACAGACACACACAGACACACAGACACACAGACACACACACAGACACACACACAGACACACACACAGACACACACAGACACACACACAGACACACAGACACACACAGACACAGACACACAGACAGACACACACACACACAGACACACACACAGACACACACAGACACAGACACACACACACACACACACAGACAAACACACACAGAGACACACACACACACACAGACACACACAGACACAGACACACACACACACAGACACACACACACAGACACACACACACAGACACACACACACACACACACACACACACACACCATTTTTCCTGGTAGTTCTGGATTTGCAAGCTTGCTCTACGGCCAGAATCAGCGTCCTGCTACTTGAAAAAGTGAAAGTGAAAGGCGTTCCATTGTGTCTGACTCTCTGCGACCCCACAGTCCATGGAATTCTCGGCCTCACTCTTTTTTTTTTTTTCTAATATAAATTTACTTATTTTAATTGGAGGCTAATTACTTTACAATATTGTATCGGTTTTGCAGTTGTAGGCAGATGGCTGAGCCACTGCTGACCTCGGCCGTTGGGGCAGAGTGTGGGGAAGGACCAGGTTAGAATGTCGTTTCTCTAGGCAGGTCAGATAAGCCCTATCTCCCCCGCGAGGAGAGAGGTGAGCAGTGTCATTTTTTTAAAGATATGTATTTATTTGACTGCACCGGGTCTTAGTTTCGGCATGCGGGACCCAGTTCCCTGACCAGGAATCGAACCCGGGCCCCCTGCTTTGGGAGTGTGGCATCTTAGTCACCAGACCACCAGGGAAGGCCCAGAAGTGTAATTCTTGCAGAAGACCCCGGTTTAAGGACAGGGACAGAGGGACAGACCCGACCGGCTCATATCACATGGGACCAGTCTACAAGAGGCAGCTTTCAGCTGGCCTAGTGATGGGGGCCTCAGTGGCCCCCCTCATGCAGTCACTGCTTCACCCCTACACTTCTGTGGGACTGTGCCCCCTCCCCAGCCCCTCCCCCATGCTAAGACACCAAGTAGCAGTCCCAACAGAGTGTGTTTAGACTGAGCCGGGGGAGTGGGAAGCTTCCCTGAGGAAGGGACCCTGGGGACCGAGGAAATAGCGGTACTTGGTCTGGCCTTGGCAGTCAGAATCCTCAGACTTCTCCGCTGTGAACTGAGCCAAGGCTGGGATCAAAGCTACAAACACGGGCACGAGAGGCAGGCAGAGCCCCACGAGTGGCCTCCGCCTAGCACCTGTGCATGATAGTCGCTCTGCAAATGTTCTTTCTTGTCGTCCTTCCAGGAGCCCCCCACCTTGAGCACCTGGGGCCCCCATAGGCCACGGACTTGACCCTGTCTACTCGGGTCTGTGAGGCCGCTGAGCTGCTGTGGTCGATCGGAGGGGGGCACTCAGGGACTCCAGCACTTCCTCAGCTCCAAGGTGTCAGAAATGCAGTGCCCCGGGCTGAACCCCAGAGGCTATCTGGGAGCAGAGCCTAGGCATCTGCATTTGAGTGAGCAGGCCAGCTCCAGGCTTGTGTCCTGATGGGTGGGAGGTGGGCCCTGGAGGGGAGGTCTTGGGAGACTGTGGATGGGAGGCATCTTGTTGCCGCCGAGTCCTCCGGTGTGGATGCTCTGCCAGGAGCCCCGAGCCTCCCGGGCTGGGCCGGAGGGGTTGTGATCTCCCCATGAGACACTGGGCTGGTTTCAGTCGTAAACTTGGAACGGAGAGCCATGTGGGCAGCTCCCAGCAAGAGCCGTCTACACCGGGGTGGTGGCGGGACTCTGCGTCGCCTGGCTGAGCCGTGTCGCTAATAGGATTCGCAGAGCATTTCGGCTGCCGCAGCAACTCAGAAGCTGCTCATTTGTGGAGGAATGAATAATTTATTTGTGTTTTCAGATGACTTATCCCTTCATCACAGATACGGCGGCTCAGCTGTGCGCGCTCTGTTGGCTACAGAATAAGAGGCTTTGCGGGAGGACTTGCCTTAATCCTCCATGGCCTCCCGTTTGCAGGCTGCTTTGCAGGCTGCGTTTCAGGGACGCCCAGATCCTCTCTGGTGCTTTCCTTTCTTTGTGGGAAAGTTATACTTTTCCTCCTGGCCACCTGCTTCAGGAAGCACAGCCCGGGCACCAGCTGGCCTGGTAGTGGTTTCAGGGTGGACCAGCCCAAGGATGCAGTCGAGTTCTGTCTGGGGGAGGGGGCGGTTTCTAGTTTCTGTGTGTGACCAGCTGAAAGCTACACACGATTGCAATCACCCTTAAAAATCCCCGATTTTCTCGCGTGCCGGTTCCCACGTTGCCCCTCCCCACTCCCCCAGTGACCTTCCTGACTCCAGCCTCAGTTCTGCTACTCTTTCTGCCCGGGCTGCCACAACCATCTTCCTCCGAGTCCCTTGCCCGAGAGCCCTCTGCGGCTCCCTATTGCCACAAGCCACCTGGCCCCAGCATTCAAGGTCCTCCGTGGTCTGGCTGTGTCATTCGCTGCAGCCTCATCTAGAATCTCCTCTCCCTCTGAGCAGCCTGCTTGCTGATTCACTCATTAGACACCAACTGAGAGTCGTTGTGCCTCCAGGCCCATTGCATAGGAGACGTGGGAGCAGAATGCGTCCCTCCTAGAGCTCAGTCTAGAAGGACCAGGAGCCCCAGCAGGCGGCTTCCAGGCAGCCTCATGGACCCCCAGGAGCCCCAGGAAGGAGGGGAGGCCACATGGGAAAGTCTCTGAATTTTCCCATGTCCTCAGCCTACCGCTCTTGGTGGGATTGAGGCTCCGAGGGCACCTGGACTGGGGCCTGATTAGCCAGGTCCTCAAATGGAAAGTGCTGGGGCCTTGAGACCACCAGGGCTTCAGAGAGGCGAGGGGTGAGTATCTGGAGCCTGGACCTGAGGAGACTGCTCTGCGGGGAGCCTGGCCGGGAGCCCCTCAGCCCACCCTTCCTGCCTCTACAAAGACCCCACCCCAGGGCCCACCCTCTGCCCTGCTTTGCACATCTTGCTTAATTACACTTAAATAATTAGTGCCACTCTCCTTGCTCCTTTATTGCTCCTGGAGGGCAGGATTTAGTCTCTGGCAGGTCCTGTGGCCTGCAGGGCTGGTTGGCTCCGCTGGCATAGCACTCGCTGTCTGACTGTGTGACCTTGGGAAAGTGGCTTAACCTCTCTGAGCCTATCTGTTGGTGGCCGATGATCCTGAAATGGGGGCAGGGTGTGAGTGCACCCAGTGATCCTGAGGTGGAGCCTTAAACGCTAGGAGTTTAAGGAGCTTCCATGTGAATTTGTTACCACCCCCCGCCCCTGGGAATTCATGGGATGGGAGCAGCCCCAAAGGATGGGTCACTTGCCCGGGGCCACATGGTGACATGTCAGAGTCCAAATCCGACACTCTTGGGACCATTTCCATGAGAAGAGGGTGCCTGGTCCCCAGCCTCCACTTCGGGTGCTCTAGTACCTGCTGTCCAGAGGAGGCAGGTGCCGTAAGGGCTCCCCACCCCCCAGCCCTGGCTAAGACTGGCCACGACAGTGGGCCTGTCTGTGGGCAGAACGTGCCCCACATAGAAATGGCTGCATAGGCTCTGGATTCCTCCCCACTCCCCGCCTCCCTGGACCAGCCGGTGTTTCCCCCGTGGCTGCCTCATTGTTCTCTTGTTGGCAAAGCTTTGCTTTTTCTTCCTCCCTCCGGAACAGGAGGCGCCTCAGACACCGCCGGGAAGAACTCCAGGCAGGGATGTTATGGCCCCTGGTCCCTTTGGCATCAGGAGCTGGTCAGGGGGAGTGGATCCGTGGCCTGAGCTCCGGAGGTTCCAAGAATTCATTAGTGGGCAATGAGCCATTTTATTTTCGTTCCTGCCCACGGAGAATCAGAAGTGAACAAGCTTGGATTTTACGTCAGAAGGAAAAGCAGCGGCTTTAGAAGTGACCTGCCACCTCTACCCCCGCCCCTACCACTGCGGGGTCCCAAGGAGGTCCCCCCTTTTTGCCGCCCTCAGTTCCAGGGAATCTTACCATCCTTTCCCCAGTACCCAGTATTTTTGTAGCACTCTCTGGTTGTCAGAGTTCTATAACAATTGTGCTTAAAATAAAAAGGTGAACTCCTTGCCCTGTCCTCTGAGGCCCTGCTCCCCCAACACCCCACTGCTCCCCACTTCTGCCTGTTGGCCATGCTTCGGCCACACTCACTTTCTTGCTGCTCCTTGACGATGCCAAGCGTGCTCTACCCCAGGGCCTTTGCATTTGCTGCCCCTTCTGCCGAGAGCCCTCATCATAAGTCTATCCCTTCCTTTTCACGTGTCCCTGACTCTCAGCATCCAAGCAAGTTACCGCCCCGACCCCAACCCACCCTGGTGGGCTCAGTTGCTCAGTCATGTCCAACTCTTTGTGACCCCGTGAACTGTAGCTTGTCAGGCTCCTCTGTCCATGGGATTTCCCAGGTAGCAAAACTGGAGTGGGTTGCCATTTCCTTCTCCAGGAGATCTTCCACACCCCGGGATTGAACCTGTGTCTCCTGCACTGGCTGGCGGATTCTTGACCATTGAGCCACCCAGCAGTCTTCATCAGATCACTTCGTTTTACTCTTTTCCTAGCAGTTGGTGATCTGCTTACTTTCTCCGTTGCTGTCTTGTTACTGGAAAGGAAACCTTTTGGAGCTTCATCTGTGTTGTGTGTCGTGGAGGTTTTTTCCGATTGTCCTGTGGTCCTCCAGGTACCAGCACACTATAGGTTGTCATCCATTGATGGCAGGTAGACGTGAGGACGGTTTCCTCTAGGGGCTTTTATCAGCTGTGCAGCTGTGAGCCTTCTTGCTTGTGTAACTGGTAGACCTACGTCCATCTTTCTGCCGGGAGTAAATCAAGGAGCTGAATTTCTGGGCCATGGAGTTTGTGTAGTCATCTTTAGTAAATACGTCGTTTTTTCACAATGGTTGGAGATCGTAGGTGCCTTTTGTTTTGTGACCCCAGCTCAGGTGTCCTGGTGATGGGAGGGGACACAGGAGCTACAATAAGATGTCATGAGCGCTCCCTGGAAGCCGGGAATGCAGCAGGCGCCCAGGGCCCCAGATGACCAGAGGGCTGGTGAAGGTACTGGCCCTGGCCACGCAGGGCTCAGGGTTTAGCTCACTGCCGCCTTGGGGCCCTCTCCAGCTCTGCCTTCTTTCGTGGAGCATTCCAGCTGTGTGGTCTGACCTGCAAGTCTCGGCTTCCATGGTATGTTCCATGGCTTTCGCATCCCCGGGGACATCTGCAGGATACACAGCCCCTTCAACTCAGTTTTGTTTTATTTAATATTTATTATTTGGCTGTATCAGGCCCTAATCATGGCACGTGGATCTCTGTTGCACCATGCACGTCTCTCTAGTTGTGGCACTCAGGCTTTGTTGCCCTGCGGCATGTGGGATCTTGGTTCCTTGATCAGAGATTGAACCCCTGTCACTTGCATTGCAAGCTGGATTCTTAGCCCCTGACCAGCAGGGAAATCCCTCTAACGCAGTTATTGAATTGAGCAGTAGAGGAAAATGCCTTTGTGTTGTGCCAAATGTCTGTGTGAAAGTATTCGGCGAGCTACCGCCCCGATTACCTGGGGACCGTGGTGGAATTAGTCATCCTAAAACCACAGTCACCTCAGAAATAGTCATAATCCAAAACCCATCCGTCTCTGACTCCAGACCCATTGTATTTTTCTCCCTCAGGGACTTTGCTTCCTAATTAAGTTGGATTTCAGGATATATTAAAATAATTTGTCATCTCTTGAGCACACATTCGCCCCTGGTGCAAGCGGGCAGATCAGAGTCAGCCCAGGAGACCTGGGTCTAGGCGAGTGGAGGTGTTGAGCCTTGGCAGGAGGAAGCTCATGTAAGTGCCTTTCAAGGACTGGCCAGCAAGGATGCTGGGCACTGAGCCCTCCGGGCCTGGCCCGTAGAGGAGGAACTAGCCCCAGAAATGGCCCTAGAACCCTGGTTTGTTAGCTGGTGGTTCACAGTCAGCACCCTGGGGTGGCAGACTGGGTGGTTTCAGGGACTGAACTCCTTCAGCCCGGACCCGGACCCAGCCTGTATCCAGAGGGACTCCCCCTCCCCAGCCGCCCCCCAGTGCACCAGATCACCTCCTGGAACGCAAGTGATCCCTGGAGCTTGGTTTGACTGCCCATCCCCGACATCCAGCACATGACATCTGAGGGTACCCAGTTGGGCTGTGGGTTCCTCAAAAGTCGGGCCGGTGTTCCCTGCACCTAATGCACTCTGCAGGCACTCAGCAAGTGTGTGGGGTGCGTGCTGGGGGCAGGGTGGGGAGCGTGTCTCCAAGGCAGTTTTGCAGCTCAGCTGAGATCTGAGGCTGCCAGTTCTCACGGTCAGCCATGGTGATGAGCTCTGAGAGCTGTGTCCCTCGGCTGCAGAGCTGGGAGGCCCTGTGCTTTGCCCTCCTGTTTCTGTGAACCTGCTCTTTGCCCTTGTGTCTTCTGGGGTAGAGAAGTACAAGAACGCTGGCCTAGACTCCGGTTTGCTTGTTTTTTAATAACTTTACTAAGATACAATCCACGTACCGCACAATTCACCCATATAAAGTATACAATGCGGTGGCTTTTAGTACATTACCAAATACATGTGCAGCTGCCACTGCAGTCAATTTTAGAATGCTCCATCACCCCCAAAAGAATGTTCATAACCCTAAAGGAATGTTCCGTCACCCGAAAAGAATGTTTCATCACCCCAAAAGAATGTTCCATCATCCCAAAAGGAGACCCCATACTCTTTATTTATTTTTGTTGATTTAATTCATTCATCTCATATTTTTCTTTTAGCGAACATTAGATAATATGAACAAAGTTATATTGCTCACTATAATTAAATTGTTTTTTGCTTTATATAAGTTATACACATACTAAAGTGGGTAAAATTCACTAAAGTAAATTAGAATTATTCCAGAACTTTGACCTGTACTTCTCCACGTTAGGACAAAAGAAAGCTTGTCAAGTTTCCCTGGGATCAGTGTCATGCAGCAAACTGATTGACTATATGCTGCTTTTAAGTTACCATTTCCCATTTTTTAAAGACTAATTTAAGGTGACAGTCAAAATAATTTTTATCTCAAGTTTGGTGAAAGAACAGAAGCTGGCCATACACATCCTGCTCATAACCATATGGGCCATTTAAAAAATAAGAAATAATAAAAATAAAACTATACCTATAATCAAGAAAATTCTACTCATCCTGCTAAGAAAAAACAGCTACTAATAACTTATTTTAGAATACTTTAAATACAGATGGAATTTATAGTAACTAGATTTCACTGTATCTTGTTTTATTGATTCTTAATGCTTCTCTTTCAATTTTAAAGTAACAGATTACTTCAAAATAAAGCCACACTGCTTAGTATTTTACAATTTCATTCTTTTATAAATTTAAGACGCCTCAAAAAGTCCAGATCCAGGATTATAAAACAAGCAACCTTCAGAATGTATTTTGCTTGGTAGGCGGAATGGTTCTTAATCTTTGGAAGTATAACACCTTCATGCAGTACTTATTTGCTCGAGATGACCACAACCATTCCCCACACTGTCACCTTCTGAGCTGAGATGTGATACTGATACCCTGTTCTTAATATTCTAAAACACAGCTGTTGTTGTTTAGTTGCTCAGTCGTGTCCGGCGACTCTGAGACCCCATAGACTATAGTCCAGCAGGCTGCTCTGTCTATGGGATTCTCTAGGCAAAAATACTGGAGTGGGTTGTCATTTCCTCCTCCACCCCAAACCTTTTCAGTTCAGTTCAGTCGCTCAGTCATGTCCGACTCTTTGCGACCCCATGAACCGCAGCACGCCAGGCCTCCCTGTCCGTCACCAACTCCCAGAGTTTACTCAAACTCATGTCCATTGAGTTGGTGATGCCATCCAACCATCTCATTCTCTGTCGTCCTCTTCTCCTCCTGCCTTCAATCTTTCCCAACATCAGGGTCTTTTCAAATGAGTCAGCTCTTCGCATCAGGTAGCCAAAATATTGGAGTTTCAGCTTCAACATCAGTCCTTCCAATGAACACACAGGACTGATTTCCTTTAGGATGGAGTGGTTGGATCTCCTTGCAGTCCAAGGGACTCTCAAGAGTCTTCTCCAACACCACAGTTCAAAAGCATCAATTCTTCTGTGCTTAGCTTTCTTTATAGTCCAACTCTCACATCCATACATGACTACTGGAAAAGCCATAGCCTTAACTAGACAGACCTTTGTTGACAAAGTAACGTCTTTGCTTTTTAATATGCTGTCTAGGTTGGTCATAACTTTCCTTTTGAGGAGCAAGCGTCTTTTAATTTCACGGCTGCAATCACCATCTGCAGTGATTTTGGAGCCCCCCAAAATAAAGTCAGCTGCTGTTTCCACTGTTTCCCCATCTATTTGCCATGAAATGATGGGACCAGATGCCATGATCTTAGCTTTCTGAATGTTGAGCTTTAAGCCAACTTTTTACTCTCCTCTTTCACTTTCATCAAGAGACTCTTTAGTTTTTCTTCACTTTCTGCCATAAGGGTGGTGTCATCTGCATATCTGAGGTGATTGATATTTCTCCCGGCAATTTTGATTCCAGCTTGTTCTTCCTCCAGCCCAATATTTCTCATGATGTACTCTGTATGTAAGTTAAATAAGCAGGGTGACAATATACAGCCTTGACGTACTCCTTTTCCTATTTGGAACCAGTCTGTTGTTCCATGTCCACTTCTAACTGTTGCTTCCTGACCTGCATACAGATTTCTCAAGAGGCAGGTCAGGTGGTCTGGTATTCCCATTTCTTTCAGAATTTTCCACAGTTTATTGTGATCCACACAGTCAAAGGCTTTGGCATAGTCAATAAAGCAGAAATAGATGTTTTTCTGGAACTCTCTTGCTTTTTTGATGATCCAGCGAATGTTGGCAATTTGATCTCTGGTTCCTCTGCCTTTTCTAAAACCAGCTTGAACATCAGGAAGTTCACGGTTCACGTGTTGCTGAAGCCTGGCTTGGAGAATTTTGAGCATTACTTTACTAGCGTGTGAGATGAGTGCAATTGTGTGGTAGTTTGAGCATTCTTTGGCATTGCCTTTCTTTGGGCTTGGAATGAAAACTGACCTTTTCCAGTCCTGAGGCCACTGCTGAGGTTTCCAAATTAGCTGACATATTGAGTGCAGCACTTTCACAGCATCATCTTTCAGGATTTGAAATAGCTCAACTGGAGTTCCATCATCTCCACTAGCTTTGTTCGTAGTGATACATAAGGCCCACTTGACTTCACATTCCAGGATGTTTGGCTCTAGATTAGTGATCACACACCATTATGATTATCTGGGTCATGAAGATCTTTTTTGTATATATAGGTTATACACATACTAAAGTGGGTACAATTTTGGCTACCACCTTTAACTACCACGTCTCATTCCCCTCTCCACCTTTCCCCAGCCCTAAGAAATTGTTAATTTACTTTCTGTCTCTATAGATTTCCTATTCTGGACATTTTCTATAACAGAATCATACAACATTTGTCCTTTTGTGCTAGTTTCACTTAGCATAATGTTTTCAAGGTTTATCCATATTGTAGCACATGTCAGTACTTCTTTTTATGGCTAAATGATATTACACTGTATGAAAATACCACATTTTGTTTATCCATTCATATAGTAATGAACGTTTGGGTTGTTTAATAATGCTGCTATGAACAAGGTTTTTTATGGACGTTTGTTTTCATTTCTCTTGGGTGTATTCCTCATAGTGGAGTTTCTGGGTTATATGATAACCATATGTTCACTCATTGAAAAACTGCTAGATTGCTTCCCAAAGTGGCTGCACCATTCACATCACCAACAGCAGTGGGATCCAATTTCTCCAAATCCTCACCAACACTTGCATTGATCTGACGTTTTCTTTTCCAAAAATTTTGGTGGGTATGAAATGATATCTCATTGTGCTTTTGATTTTCATTTCTCTAATAACTAATGATGTTAAGCATCTTTTCTTTCATTAAAAAAAAATTTATTTGATTTTGGCTGTGTTGGGTCTTGCTTGTCCCTAGTTCCAGCAAGCGGGGGCTCCTCTCTGGCCGTGGTGCTCAGGCTTCTCTTGTTGTGAGGTTCAGGCGCCAGGGCTCACGGGCTTCAGTAGACGCAGCTCCTGGGCTCTAGAGCACAGGCCCAGCAGTTGGGAGGCACAGGCTCAGTAGTTGGGAGGCACAGGCTCAGCAGTTGGGAGGCACAGGCTCAGCAGTTGGGAGGCACAGGCTTAGTTGCACCACAGCGTGTGGAGTCTTCCTGGATCAGGAATCGAACTTACGTCTTCTACATTGCAAGGCAGATTCTCAATCACTGGACCACCAGGGAAGCCCCTGTAGTAAGTTTTTAAATTGAGACCTGTGAGTTCTACTTTTTTTTTTTTTTCCATAACTGTTTCAGCTGTTCTGCGTCCTTTGAAGTTCCATATGAATTTTAGAATCAGCCAAATACAAAGTAGTAAGCTGGCATTCTGAGGGGGAACCTGGAGGTTAGTGTGGGGAGTATTGTCATTTTAACAGTGTTAAGTCTTCTGATCTATGAACATGGGATATTTTCCCACTTATTTAGATCTTCTTTCATTTTTTTCAACAATGTTTTGTAGTGTTCAGAATACATTTTGCATTATTTTGTTAAATTTATTTTATAAATTTTAAAATAATTTTTGATGCTATTGCTTACAGAATTGTTTTCTTAATTTCATTTTTGGATTTTTAATTGCCTGTATATAGAAATATACTTAGTTTTTGTTTGTTGTATCCAGCAACCTTGCTTAAATTATGTCATTAGTTCTATTACATTTTTTTAGTGGTTTCCTTAGGATTTTTTATATAAAAGATCATGTCATCTGCAAATAGAGATAGTTTTATTTCTTTTCTAATTCAGATGCCTTGTATTTTTTTTCTTGCCTAGTTGCCCTGGTTAGAACCTCTAGTATAATGTTGAATTGAAGTGACAGGAGTGGGCATCCTTGTCTCATTCCTCATCTAAGGGAAAAAGCATCTGGCATTTTTACCATTAAGTGTGATGTTGGCTGTGAGTTTTTCACAAATATCCTCTGTCAGACTGAAGAAGTTTCCTTCGGTTCTTAGTTTGAGTGTTTTTTATCATGGAAGGATGTTGGATTTTGTCAAGTGCTTTTTCTGCATCTGTTGAGATTAGCATGTGACTTTTGCTTTTTATTTTTCTGTATGATGTACTACATTAATTGTTTTCAGATGGTAAACTATCCTTGCATTCCTGAGATAAATCCCATTTGGTATGATGTATAACTTTTTTTATTCTTTATGTTACTGGATTTGCTAAGCTGGGTTTGTGTGTGTTTTTTTTTTTTTTTTGTGGGCTTGTTTTTCTTTTCAACCTTGTCCATTAGGGACATTGGTCTGTAGCTTTCTTCTCTTGTGGAGACTTTGTCTGGTTTTGCTATCAAGGTAGTACTAGCCTCATAGAACCAGTTGGGAAGTGTTCCAGCCTCTTCTGTTTTTTGGAAGAGTTTGTGAAGAACTGTTATTAATTCTTTAAATGTTTATAGAACTCAGCCGTGAAACCATCTGGGCCTGGTGGGGACTTTGCTTCGTGAGTAGTTTTTTGATCACTAATTCAGGCTCTTGCCTTGTTATAGGTATGCAGACCTGCTTCTTCTTGAGTCGGTTTCAGTAGTTTGTGTCTTTCAACTTGGCTTCGATTCTTACGAGAGTGTTTTCAAAGCTTCTCTGCTCTTTTAGTCATTGTTGACATTTATTGCATCTTCCTATGAGCAAGTATTTTGTATGTGTGTGCATTTGCTCACGGAATCTTTTAAGAGGTTGATGAACTAGGTGGGATTATCATCTCCGTTTTACATCCTGGAAGACTGAGGCAGAGAGAAGGTAGATAATGAGTCACACAACTAGGAAATAGTAGAGCTAGGATTTGAGCCCAAGCAGCCCAGCTACGGAGCCCTCTCTGCTCTCCCAGGGCCTTGCTCTGTGCTAGGAGCTGGGAGTACCAAAATGAGTCAAAGCTGGTCACGACCTGAGTCATCCCCCCACCCCGCCCAGAGACCCCAGACCTAGGAGAAGGAGGTGCCTTGGACATAAAGTGAACAAAAGGCTGGGAGGTCAGGATGGGCCCCAGGAGAAAGGGACCCAGGTGAAGCAGGCCTTGAAGGAGGGTCCAATGCAGGGGGTGTGTGTGGGTGAGTCAGGGAGTTACCTCTCCTCTCTCCCAAGTGCTCAGAGAAAGGAAAGGGCGTCATAGCCTTTGGATGCTGATGCCCCGCCTGGCAGGAGTTTGGAGCACTAGGCTCGAGCCCAGGAGGTCTGTTTGAATCACCCAGGCATCCATAGTTTGTTCTCCTAGAGAGGAAGTGGCATGACCATTTGTAAGACAATTGAGAGACAGAAATCAGGAGCAACCAGACATAACTCAACATAATTATTTCTGCATAATGACTTCTGCTCCTTGATTCCGTCTCCAGCGATGACTGTCATCTGTATCTGTCACAGGAAAGCTGGTGGCCGGGGAGCCCCTGTGGCTTAGCTGATAGAGCCAGGAGGAAATTTGCAATTCGAGTTAATGGAGTGTTCCCAAGCAGACTGGGAGCCAGAGGCTTCTGAAAGGATGGCTCCTCCTGCTGGGAAACCTGGGATCAGAGCTGGCCCAGCCTCCCCAAGGGATCCGGCCTGTCGACCATGTCACAGCTAGGGACACTGAGGATGGCGGGGGTCACAGGGCCCACCTCAGTCACGGGGCCTCCCGACACAGAGGAGCACCTCTGCTGTCCTCACTCCACAGAGCTCTTCCTGGGAGAGCTGGGGCTTGTCTGGTGAGACAAGACGGTGTCCACCTGGACTAGGAATGCTGTCACCATCCCTGAGCTGATCCTTGAGCTTGATGTTCATGCAGGTCTGTCCCCCAGAGGCTAGAAATGGTGGGGCCTTTGTGCAGACGACCTGCAGCTGGGGGAGGCCCCCCTGTGACATTAATTGTGCAGAGTGGCTGGAGGGCGCCAGCCCCACCACCACCACCTGCAGGAGGACCACAGGCCTGGGGCACACATGATCCAAAAGCAAAAGCAAAAGCCCCCTAACCTGAGGGGGTGCTTGCCTGCAGCATACCCATGCCTCCTATAAGCTCCTGTAATTGATGAGGGCATCTGGAAAGAGCAGAGGTAGGTTTAGGGGTGTACATTTTGGGCACCCCACTTGGCCACGTGTAACCTTGACATGCGTCCCCAAATCTGTTTGCTCCTCTGTAAACTGGGGGGTTAGAATGCACCCTCCTCGCCAGGGCCGATAGGAGGTCAAGAAGATAAAATGACCACCAGACACATTGCTTCTAGCACATTCTGCCGTTGATTCCAACTTACTGGTTTTCACCAGGGTGACCTTGTGGAGGGCCCTTGACCCTGTCCAGGCTTTAATTTCCCTGAGTGTCCAAGCAGGGCTCCAGAGTCATGAGATGACTTGGCTGAGATCATTAACGTGAACTCACCTATAGAGAAATAGGGGACGAGATGAGCAGAGGGGGATTTTAGGGCAGGGAAGCTGCCTCGTATGATATTAGTATTATAACATTGATAGTGAAGGACAGGGGAGCCTGGCGTGCTGCTGTCCATGGCGTCGCAAAGAGTCAGATGTGACTGAGCAACCGAACAACAGGATACGTTTGTTCAAACCCGCAGAATGTACAACACCAAGAACGAGCTCCTGTGAGCTGTGGCTTGGGGGCGATGACATGTATTTGTGTAGGTCCACCAGTTGTAACATAGGTATCCCAGTCTGCAGGGGGAGGACGGTGAACATGAGGAGGGCCGTGTCTGGGGACAAGGGGTAAGTGGGAACACTGTATTTTCTGCTCTGTTTTGCTGAGAATGAAAAAACTGCTCTAAAAAATAAAGTCTATTAAGAGTGTTACATGTAGGTATATACAGGTGTATATGTGTATACATAAAGTACATCAGTGACCTCCAGTGAGCATTTCTGGTGGGGAGATGCATGGTGTTTGCACCCAGGTCTTGAATCCAGCAGTGAGTGTCAGTGATATAGCGGGCATATGAAGCCCTGTATTGCTGAAGCAGGGTAGAATTCTGCCTGAGCACAAGTGCACTGTGCTTTCAGTCATGTCCATGGGATGCATTTGGGGGCACTCATTTCTCAAACAGAGGTTATTTATTGAGCGCCTGCTGCATGCAAGCTCTGAGCCAGGCACCGGCTACCCAGAAATGAAGGCACAGATTCTCCGCCCTTGTGGAGCTCACAGTCAGTTCGGGAGAAATGCAGCCCTCATTCTGCAGGGGCAAGGAGAGCCCTGCCAGCCCCCAAGGAGGAAGAGAACCTTGTATTATGGGAGGATCATGGGGAAATGTGTGTAGATTGTATGGAAGCGACTGGCGAGGAAGTCAGTGGGCTCTGGGTCTGGGTGGCCCCGCCGCACGTGACCGGTCTGTCCTCTCTTCCAGGGCATGGTCTAGCAGCCTGGGCCAGGACGTAGAAGCGGCCTCCGAGGTTCTGACCCCTACTTTCTCTCCACCTCTGCTCGGCCTTGGGTAAGTGCTCTGGTGCGGGGGAGAGGCAGGTGAGATGGGGTGAGGACGGGGCTCTGAGGGGCCTCTGCCTTTCTGTGGGGTCCTGTCCACGTGCCGGCATGTGGGGACTTGACCCAGTCAGCGGAAAGAATGGGGAAGGCTTTAGGGGGGCAGTCTGCCCAGCACCCCCATGATGGCGCAGTCTGACCCCACATCCCGTGGGTGGGGCCTTCCTGCCTCTCTTGCTTGGACACCAGGGTGTGGACTTCCTGAGGGAGGGGCGTTTCTGCTGCTGCCCTGCCTTTCCTTCTCTCACTTTCCCCACTCACCCAGTGAAAGCACTCGCCGGTGTGGGCCAAGAGACCCAGGGAGAGGGTCTGGGGACAGACTTCAGAGTGGGTCTCTGGGCTTTTCTCCACAAAGAAAACAGACACAGCTCCATGTGGAAGCAGACACGGCCGCTTTCATTGGTCTGATCTTTCACCAGCCCTGTCAGAGCTGGGAAATGGGGAGGGGGCAGGAGCTGGCTCTGGCTACCTGGATATCACTTGTGTAAAGAGGCCCAGCTGGAGGCTGGTGGGTGGGCACAGGGGCACAAGGGGCGGTGCCTGGGCAGGTTGGGTCCTCCTGAGGCTAGTAGCTGAGTGTCAGGAGCTGGAGCAGGTGGAGGGGTCCAAAGAGGACAGAGGAGGTGGTCCCTGGTGTCTCCTTCCATCCCAAGGCCCCCTAGGTGTTTCATTTCTCACCCAGCAAAGACTCAGTAACCCTTACCCCCCACCCCTGAGAAATCAGAAACTCTGGGAGGCAGGTGGCACCTCTAACAACGAATGTCCTTGGTTGGGATGTCCTGGACCACGATGGGAAGTGGGAGGACCCCTTCTCTCTGCCCTTCTCCCTTTGGTGATGGACAGGAGGGCCTGTCCCCCAATCTTCCATCTCTGTTTACCTGCTGCAGGCACCTAAGTGCTAAGGCTGCGGGTCCCAGCCTCCTGCCAGCAATCACTCATTCATCCCCTCAACAAAGTATGTACTGATCACTCACACTAGAGCGTCCAGGCTCTGGGCTTCCAGTGGAGAACTGACTTGAATAAAACCTGGCCCCAGGGACTCCATATTCTAGTTCAGGGAAGAGAGAGAATTCAGTAAAATACAGAGAAAAAAATAAAGTAGGAAAGGGGATAAGAATGTGTATTGGGGTGACAGCTTTGGACAGAGGAGTTAGAGAAGGCCTCACTGAGAAGTGCCCTGAGCCTAGAGATGCAGTGGAGGCAAGGGGGCAGTTTGGTATCAGAGGAAGAGCCAGTGCAAAGGGCCTGTGGCAGTAGCACATCTGAGGGATTCGGGGGCAGCAAAGAGATCCGTGTCACTGGAGGGGATGCACAAGTGCAGGAGAGGGGATGGGCCAGACAGCTGCTGGGGGTGTAGCTCATGTGTGAGGAGTGGGGCACTCACAACATGAGCCCAACAAGGAGAAGCATCTCGGTGCAGTCGAGACCACCCTACACGGGGAGCCCCTCGCTCACTTCACACGTAATTGTTGCTCACAGAGACTTAAGCACTGCTCTAAAGATGCTGGGTGAACAGGGGCATGGAGACAGGGCTTCTGTAGGACAAAAGGCCAGGAGAGCAAGGCCGTAGGCTGACTCTGAATGCGGTCCACCTGGCTGTCCCGACGTGGCCTCAGAGTGGAAACTGTGGTGGCTTCGAGGCAGGGAACCCGGAAAGGGAAATCCTTCCTAGGTTGTACGTTGCGGGTTATTTTTAGAGTGACCAGCAGTGACTTTGCAATATCATTTCCTGTGGGTGTCCCCTCCAACCCTCAACCACAGGGACGGGCCCTGCATGACAGGCCTTGTGGGCAGATGCGTGCTCACATGCACGTACACACACATGCACACACGGTGTGCACACAGGTTGGCATTCTCATCCACTGCAGTCAGTGGAGGGATGGGGACCACGTCCTGGCCCGCCTGCAGGATGGCGAGCCCCGGGTCAGGGACTCGCTGTCTCCAAAATCCCTGAGCTTCTGCTCTGGGTGGGGTTCTGCACAGATGGCTGCATGCGTGCCGAGAGTGGGAGGCCTGGCCCCAGGCTCACACCTGCTCAGGAAGGAGAAAGGCAGGGGTCAAAGGAAGGGCACCTGCCGGTCTGTCTTTGCTCAGCTCCCAAGGGGTGAGACGGAGAGAGAGGTTCCATAATGCACAGACGAAGGATGAAGTGATGTCCCCAGGGTCTCGCTGACTGCTGGCCCCTGGCCAGGCCCCTGAGCCAGGTCTGAGCCCACAGGTCATCCACCTCTCCCATCGGTCCCACACTTATCCTTCTCCCTTCACATCCAGCCCAGGCCCAGGCCCAGGCCCATGGCCACGATTTCTGGGACAGCCTGCATTTCACATTTCCTGTCCTGTAGACCCCTCAAATTTCCTTGGGCTGGTCAGACCCCAGGGGCACGTTGGTCACTTAGCAACACCCATGTCACAGGGTGGCTATTCTGAGGACCTCAGAGGATCTCCAGGAAACTGGCTCCTTCACGGATGTCACAGAATATCGGGGTCAGAGGGGCTCTGATGGGCAATGTGGAGACCTTAAGGGGCCAGGAAGATGGGCTCTTGGGCACGCTGAACAGCACGCCAAGGCCGCAGATCCACTGAACTGGTAAGCCTGCAGAGGATCTGGGGCTGCCTGCCAGGGGCTCCCTTGCCCTTGTTGCCCTTTTTCGCCCTCTTTCCTCGCTTCCTCTCACCAGCTACACCGCTGCCCTGTGCTTTAGATGTTGTGCTAATCGGCTGTGGGATTACTGCTAGCCACACCCTGAGAAACTGAAACTCAGTTCTATGTCTTTGGGGAAGAGAATGGGGAAGGACCTGAGGTATAAGCCTAAAATGCTGCCTTCCTTCCCTCCCCTTTCTGTCCCCACCACACCAGCATCACGCTTGACTCAGAGTACAGACTAACTCAGGGTAAGGAAGGAAAGAGGGATTCACACCTTCCTTCCTTCCCAGCTAGATTGGAAGCACTTTGGGGGCACCTTGTACATTTCTGTATCCCCAACACCTCACCAGGGGCTTCCCAGGTGAAGCTAAGTGGTAAAGAACCCGCTTGCCAATGCAGGGGACATAGGAGACGAGAGTTCATTCCTGGGTTGGGAAGCTCCCCTGGAGGAGGGCATGGCATCCCACTCCAGTATTCTTCCCTGGACAATCGCAGGGACAGAGGAGCCTGGTGTCCATAGGGTCACACAGAGTCAGACACAGCTCACAACCTATCACGCACGCACCTCTTCACCATGATCCCCACTCAGTAGGTGCTCTGTTAATGTGTGCTGACTGACACCTTCTGTGCGAGTTTGTGCTTTGGTGCCAGCTCTCCCTGCAGAAACTTTGGCTTCTGGTGCTGTGATTTAAAGAATAAAAACGGCAAAGGGCAGTGTTTAGGAGCTGTCTTCATTCAGATTATAAATACACTCTCTGATGACAACTCAAGACTGTAGCCCTGGGGCCACCAAGAGGCAGCTGGCATGTCACCATTGGTGCACCCAGCATCTTGGCCAGGCTGATGCCACTTTTTAGGAGAATGACTTACTGTTTTTTATTTCTCTCCAAAGACATTAAACATGAATCAAATAGCAGATGAGATGATTCACTGGAAGTTTTCTTCCAAGTTTCAAAACACACACACACACACACAAAACGGGATTGGTGTGCTGAACCGTATGTAAGTGAAGCCAGATGGCATTGGGCTGGAGCCCTGCCTCCAGGGGCTCTGCTGTGGGCAGCACCTCGCAGAGGGGGACCTCGCCCTGAGGTCAAAGCCCTGTGTTAACCATCACAAAACTCCAGAAGGCCACGGGTGTCTCAAAAACCCAAGTCTAATGTTCATCATGACATTGCTTCCGTTTCTACCCAAGATATCTTAGAATGTGACCAAACCTCATTCATCTGGGGCACAGGAATTCACAATTTGGAAAGGGTTCATTTGGGGCCCATGGGTTGAGAATTGAGTCATCACTCAGGCGGGAACCTGGCAGAAATGAGCCTTCTCCCACCTGCGGGGAGAAAACTGAATGCATCTGCCAACCAGGATCCTGGGGAGAGGGACACACACTGTCGCTGGGTGGGTGAACGTCTCTGGTGCCGTCCAGGCTCCCACTGGCAGTAGATTCCAGGATGTTTTTGAGGGTGGAACGTACCTCGGGGGCCATGTTGTCCAAATTCATATTTTTCAGATGAGGAAAGTAAAGCTGTGAGGCATGTGACTTGCCCAACATTGCCCAGGCATCCCGACCCCACCCTCGGGGGCGGGGGTGGGGGGTGAGGGCAGGGGTGGGGGTGAGGGCAGCGGTGCTGGTAAAATCTGATTCCTGTCTGCTCACTGAGAACACCCTTCATCTCCCTCAGGGCTCTCCCACATTCCCACCTTTACCATCTGCCTGAGAAAGAATGCAGAGGCAATTGTTCAGGTATTTTTTGACTCAGACTTTACCAATTTGAAGGACTTCCCTAGGGGCTCAGACGGTAACAAGTCTGTCTACAATGCTGGAGACCCGGGTTCGATGCCTGGGTCGGGAAGATCCCCTGGAGAAGGAAATGGCAACCCACTCCAGTACGCTTGCTTGGAAAATCCCGTGGACGGAGGAGCCTGGTGGGCTGCAGTCCACAGGGTCGGACACAACTGAGCGGCTTCACTCTTACCAGTGTGAACTGCCCTTCGGGTCATTAGTCTGAATTCCGACTTCTCCGGGTTGATGGTATCTTTTCTTCTCTCCCCAGCTGCCCCTCCTGCCCGCACCCTGCATTTGTTGATCTATTCATTCTTCCTCATTCCCCTCCACTGCTCTGTATTGCCCCAAGCTGTTCTGTGCTGCTCGGTACTGATGTGTTGTTAGGCTGCTCGTTGCCCAGGAAGGTGCCTGGGGAGGTAACAGGCCCAGCTGTGGAGGGGGCGCTTGCTGGTGGTCTCCCCAGAAGCTCGGGCCAAGAGCTGCGGAAGTCACAGTGCCGCCGGGCTTCCTGCACGCCCCGCCCAGATGAGGCCCCGCCCGCCTCCCCGCCGTGCGCCTCCAGCCACGCCACACAGTTCCGCACACTCGTGTCTCCCCGCACGCCGACGCCCTCTGTCGTGTCGCCCCCGCCCTCCTCTACTGCGGGGACCCACCTGCAGCAGAGCTCGGCTCCCGCGTGGCTCACGAGTCACACCTTCGGGTCCTGGTGCATAAAGTGTGTGCCAGCCTAGGACGCGTATGAAGTAGCAGCTGTGGCGGGAATGAAGGAATTGAAAGCGTGGCCCACACTGGTGTCTCCGAGATAACTGAATTCCCGGGGTGAAATCCTAGTCGTTGCATACACCGTTGTGTTGGAAAGGCCTTCTCTCCCGAGAGCACCACCTCCCCCCTCACCAGACCTGGTTTCTCTCCCACTGGAGCCAGAGAACAGACTGAGGCTTCCAGGCAGCGCGTGGTGGGGCCGCAGCAGTGTGGAGGAAAGGGGCATGCCGAGTGTGTGTGTGTGTGCGTGCTGTATGTGTGTGGTGTGGGGGGGTTGTGTGTGAAATGTGTGTGGGCTGGGCAATACAGTATGTGTGTGTCTGTGTGGTGTATGTGTATGGTGTGTGTGGGAGTATTGTGTGGGGGAGGTCTGTGTGACGTGCGGTGTGTGCAGTATGGAGTGTGTGTGTGTGTATGGTGTGTGTGTGTGTGTGTGTGTGTGTGTGTGTGTGTGTGGTGTATGTGAATGGTGTCGGGTGGTATTATGTGGGGTGTGTGTGTGACGTGTGGGGTGTGTGTGTGACGTGTGGGGTGTGTGTGTGACGTGTGGGGTGTGTGCAGTAGGGTGTGTGGGGGGCTGTGTGTGTGTGGTGGTATTGTGCGGGGGTGTGTGTGTGGTGTATGTGTATGGTGTGGGGTGGTATTGTGTGGGGGGCGGTGTGTGACATGTGTGGTGTGTGCAGTAGGGTGTGTGTGTTTTGTGT